>NW_007098332.1:0-530 GCF_000164805.1 Carlito syrichta | reverse complement strand
TCCACTCACCTCAGCCTCCCAAAGGCACGGGATTACAGGCTGAGCCACTGAGCCCGGCTTAATAAAATTTTAAATCAGAAATTATGAAACAGAGTCGCAGTTTCTTATCATTTGAATATCAAATAAAATCTGGTTTAAAATATTAAAAATCTTGAGTTACACAAATAAGTAGTTGCAACTGAACCATTTGTAATAGTCTTAAATTTTTTTTCTTAAAATACTTTAAACCTATAGAAGCATTCCAAAGAGAGAACAAAGAGCTTCCTCACACCCCTCATTTAGCTTTCCTGAATGTTAACAGCGTACATAACTATATATATCATTAAAATTAAAAATTAAAATTGGGAGTTTGGGTGTGGTGGCTCATGCCTGTAATCCAGCACTTTGGGAGGCAGATGCAAAAGGATTTCCTGATCCCAGGGGTTCAAGAACACATTGGAGCCGGTGGCTCAGCCTGTAATCCCGCGCCTTTGAGAGGCTGAGGTGAGTGGATTGCCTGAGCCTGCGGGTTCGAGACCCACCTGGGCAAC
>NW_007098331.1:0-525 GCF_000164805.1 Carlito syrichta | reverse complement strand
GGAGCGGCCACTGCACTCCAGTCTGGGTGACAGAGTGAGACTCCAGCTCAAAAAATAAAACATAATAATAAAAAAAAAGATGTAGGAGCTTTTGCTGATGACTGACCATGAGTTCCAGAGGACTCTCAATACATTTGGGGATATGAATGGATTAATAAAAAGTGAGACTTAAAATATATCTAATGTTTCTATAAGCCCCATGTAAATGTAAAGTGCTGCATAAATGTAAAGCATCACCGCTATCTCTTTAACTGCCTTGGTTGAAGAAACTTCATTCTGCTTTCATGATTTTCTTTATATTATTTTATATGGATGGTGCCAAAAAAAGTACATACTTATTAAAATTGTAATACTGTCCTGCCTGTCACATGGTGATGCTAGCATTCATATGATTAATGCCATCTTTTGAGCAAACATCATACTACATATCACTATTGTAATTCAATTCAACTTTGAAAAGTTACACATTGATAACCTCTCTCTCTCTCTCTCTCTCTCTCTCTCTCTCTCTCTCTTTTTGAGTTG
>NW_007098330.1:0-593 GCF_000164805.1 Carlito syrichta | reverse complement strand
CGCGGAAGGATCGCTGGAGCCCAGCAGGATGAGGCTGCGGTGGCTGGGAGCGGCCACTGCACTCCAGTCTGGGTGACAGAGTGAGACTCCAACTCAAAAAAATATATAAAATAAAAATAAAATAAATCAAAAAATTAGCTGAGTGTAGTGGCATGCACCTGTAGTTTCAGCTACTTGGAAGACTGAGGCAAAAGAATTGCCTGAGCTCAGCATGTCAAGGCTGTGGTGGCCATGAACATCCTACTGAACTCCAGCCTGGGCAATAGAGTGAGACACGCCTCAGAAAAATTAAAGGTGTTGCATTGAACATATACCTCAAAATAGATGAAATAAAATATCAGAAGTGTCATATCGGATGAAGGGTATGACTATTTAATAGTTTCCAGCTGGGCTCAGTGGCTCAGCCTGTAATCCCGTGCCTTTGGGAGCCTTAGGTGAGTGGATTGCCTGAGCCCACGGGTTCGAGACCCACCTGGGCAAGTTGACGAGACCTCATCTCTACAATAAATCAAAAAGTGAGCCGGACATGGTATTGCGCACCTGTAGTTCCAGCTACTTGGAAGGCTGAGATGGAAGGATTGCCGGAGCCCAGC
>NW_007098329.1:0-549 GCF_000164805.1 Carlito syrichta | reverse complement strand
CTATTAAGTGTACAATTGCATTATATTTTTAAAAGTACATACTTTAATTACAAAATACATTATTTTAAAAATACACTGATGATTATCTGAGCCTTCAGCAAATTGTAATCTTTTTAGTGGAAGACCTGCCTGATGCTGAATGGTGACAGATCTGGGGGGTGGTTGAAGGATGAGGTGACTGTAGAGATTTTTAAAAATAAGACAACAATGAAGTTTGTCACGGTGGTTAATTCTTCTTTTCATGTGATACTATTTAATAACATTTTACTCGCAGTAGAACTTCTTTCAAAATCATAGTCAATCCTCTCAAACCCTGCAACTGCTTTATTAACTAAATTTATGTAACATTTTTAATTCTTAATTCTTTGTTTTCACCTCAACAATTATTTTTGGAGGGATAAAACGATCTCACTTTATTTAAATCTGCTTTTCCTGATAATTGACTAGTTAAGTCTATTTAGCTTATGTTAATTAGCCATTTAAAAAAATTTGTATTCCAATAGCTTTGGGGTTTCAAATGATTTTGGCTACATAGATGCACTGTAGAGT
>NW_007098328.1:85654-114120 GCF_000164805.1 Carlito syrichta | reverse complement strand
AATTAGCTGGAACTACAGGCACGCCCAGCTGATTTTTTGATTTATTGTAGAGATGAGGTCTCGCCAAGTTGCCCAGGCTGGTCTCAAACCCCTGAGCTCAGGCAATCCTCTCACCTCGGCCTCTCAAAGTGCTGGGATTATAGGTGTGAGCCACTGCACCCAACCTCACGTCTTTTTCTTAAAGGAAGGCACTGGAATGCTGGGAGACTGAATGTAAGCTCCATTTCTCTCCTTTCCTCCTATAGTATAAATCTCAAGACTGTGCACCTTCTCTCAGTCTTGCAGTGTCACGCTGGCTTTTAAGAGCCACCTGATCATTTTCTTTTTTCTTAACTGCCTTTAGACATTCTAACTATGCCAGTTACTTTAGCACCGTGAATGAGTTAAGACAGAAGTAGGTCTCTTGAGCAGGGTCTCTTGAAAGGCTGGGTATGTTGGATGATGCTTCACTCACTTTCAAAAGGGAGAAATCGTAGGCTGAGTGGTTCTCTTGTGATGCTGAGTGGTTCTCTTGTGATGCCTGCTTGAGAAAAGGTCTGATGTAAAGTAAAACATCTCAACTTTCAAAGTTTTGTGCTCATCTGAGATGTTATAACTTTTAAACTTGATTATGGAGCTTTCATAAAGGTATTTTGGCCCAAATATACTAGTTTTGTGGTGAGACAAGTGATGGAACTTCTTTAAATGAGCCCTCTTTAACTTTATCCTTCTCTTTCTGAAAATTCTATAATGCCAATGTTAATCCTCTTGATGGTGTCTCATAAATTTCAAAGACTTGCCAATTATTTTCCTCAAGAAGAGAAAAAATGAGTCTCCTAATAAAACCAAGATATAATTGAAAATAACTGTGCTCCAGGATTCTGCAGGATAAATTTTAATAACACTTCTATAATAGTTAATCTACTAATTTTCTTCAGAAACTTGTACAGAATGTTCTGCTTTTCCTAATAATTTCTGTTAGAATCACAGTGGTGTTTTCTGTCCCATGTTTTATCCAAAGATTATTAGATGCATAGGCTGTTATAGAAATAACTTTTTCTCTCCAGATAGGCTATAAACATGCTGATGAGCTGATTGTGTCTTTGACAAGAAGCTGAATCTTGCTTATACAAGTTGCTGATCTATAAAAGAAGAGGATTGATGCTGTGTCAGTTAAGTGACACACTCTGGTTTGTAATTTAAATCCATAGATTTTATTATAACAGTTATATTTACACCAAAATTAGAGAATATGAATAGTTATATTTCTGTATCATGACTTGGCCAACTATTTTGCCAGTCACTGAAAAGTTCTTCCTTCACTTGTTTGTTGTGAATGCTACTGGGTTTCCTGCCAATTTGGTAGCAATTACCTCACATTGTCATCTAGTCATTTGAAAGAATCTTGCTTATAATAGATTATAAACAAATATGTACTGAATGAGTGAATGATGTTGTATTTTTCTTGTTTGTTTTTCACTGGAAGTTACAGATTTTTAAATAAATAATTTGTCATGATTCAGCTGCCAAAAATTAAGTCCATCATCATAAGCCCATCATTTAAATGACAAGTCAAATGCCAGAAAGCAGATAAGCAGTGGCATGATAGAATCTTTTATGGACGTGGATCATCTTTGTTCCTAACCAAGGGCATGGTATATAGAAGTCTAGACCAAAAAGCCAGGCAATAGTGAGAGTTAAACTATTAGAAGTAATAGGTCTTTCTGTGCACAATCTCTTTATTTCCGACTTTAAGCAATTGACCTTCCCTTAACACCAATTCCTGAGTGAAGTCTTCATACTAGGATGAAGTGTAGTTTCTCAAAGAAGCCTCAAAGCTTGGTTTGTGGAGGCTAGGTCAAATACTTACTGCTCTCTGTTGCCCCTTGTGGATGGAAGAGGGAATACAACACAGATTTCCTAATAAACTAATATAAGAAAACTTCATCAGAGGAGATGAAATAATCAGAGGTTGAAGAGTCTTAGCAACTGTGGCATTCAGTGAACAAGGGAAGGATACGTTTGGAAGTTGCTTAGATTGCTTGCTTGAGGATGGTAGTGACTTGTACCACTGAGGTCCTTGCCCTGACAACTTTGTCTTGCATTGTTTCATAGAGTTTGTCAGTCCTGTTTTTTCACCTTTTTGGGGAGTCCATTGAAAAGTCTATAAGTTCCAATCTGAACATCGCCCACATTTGAACAACAGCCTCCACTTTTGAAAATTACCTAGGAATCACTGGACAAATAGTCTTTGTAACAGGTTCAAAATCCTATCTTGCTGCAGAGTCTTCCTTTAGTCTAAATTTCTTACTGAATTTGGAGCCTTATGTGGATTTTTATCATTTACTAAACAGTCTAGTCCTAGACACCCACTGTACTACCAAGTTCTGATGTAACGTATACTCATCTTGAAGGCCAAGTCAGTTTCTAAGGTTAATTCTTTTTTAAAACATTTTTATTTATTTATTTATTTGTTTTAAGAAATAGATTTTATTTTTTAGAGCAGTTTTAAGTTCATATCTCCCAAAAAAACCCGTCCCATTTTACTTTATTTTTTTTTTTAATTTTTTTATTTTAAAGATGTGTGGTACAATTCAGGGTTAGGTATACAAATGTTTATTATGCAGGTTCCCTTGTTGATGAAGTGTGTCCCTGCCCCCCATCCCCCCATCCCGCCCCCCCGCAGATTCCCACTACTGCCAATCCCGCCTCCCCCTGCCTCCCAGCAGTTTCCTGCTACTGCCAATACTCTTCTTATAGTATTACGATAATTGTTCAAGGTCCTAAGTCTACTTCTTATCAAGTCATTTTGTGTGTGCCTTATTTCTGCCAAAAGTGGGTTGTCATCATTGGAACCAAAGGATTTCCATGATGACTGGTATACAACTGTCCACATAGGAATTACTCAAGAACAAAAAAGATTAGAGGCTGATAGACACACCCTGAACTCCATTCCTTTACCTGTTTCTGCAGGACAGCTATCTTCATACTTCTGACTGATGAAGCTTCTACACATAATAGTAAAAAAAAAAATTACCATTTATTTAAGAGGTACTAGGTGCTTAACACTTGACATAGAACACTATGAGGTAGGTAGTATGAGTCCCATTTTGGTGTTGAAGGATATGAAGCTCTGAAAGGACACAATACTTGTGGAAGATCACAGAGATAGCTTGTAGCAGAGCAGCAATTCTGAACTAGGTATGTATGACCAGTGACATTAGCAATATGGCAGAATAAGAAGCCTCATCCCTTAACTCACCACAAAGCAACACAAAACTAGTATATTTGGGCCAAAATACCTTTATGAAAGCTCCATAATCAAGTTTAAAAGTTATAACATCTCAGATGAGCACAAAACTTTGAAAGTTGAGATGTTTTACTTTACATCAGACCTTTTCTCAAGCAGGCATCACAA
The DNA here is from genome assembly GCF_000164805.1 of Carlito syrichta. NCBI lineage: Eukaryota > Metazoa > Chordata > Mammalia > Primates > Tarsiidae > Carlito > Carlito syrichta. The sequence goes on along the minus strand of NW_007098328.1, from coordinate 110,723 downwards.
GAGAACCACTCAGCATCACAAGAGAACCACTCAGCCTACGATTTCTCCCTTTTGAAAGTGAGTGAAGCATCATCCAACATACCCAGCCTTTCAAGAGACCCTGCTCAAGAGACCTACTTCTGTCTTAACTCATTCACGGTGCTAAAGTAACTGGCATAGTTAGAATGTCTAAAGGCAGTTAAGAAAAAAGAAAATGATCAGGTGGCTCTTACAAGCCAGCGTGACACTGCAAGACTGAGAGAAGGTGCACAGTCTTGAGATTTATACTATAGGAGGAAAGGAGAGAAATGGAGCTTACACTCAGTCTCCCAGCATTCCAGTGCCTTCCTTTAAGAAAAAGAAGTGAGGTTGGGTGCAGTGGCTCACACCTATAATCCCAGCACTTTGAGAGGCCGAGGTGAGAGGATTGCCTGAGCTCAGGGGTTTGAGACCAGCCTGGGCAACTTGGCGAGACCTCATCTCTACAATAAATCAAAAAATCAGCTGGGCGTGCCTGTAGTTCCAGCTACTTGGAAGGTTGAGGTGGAAGGATCGCCTGAGCCCAGCAGGTCGAGACTGCGGTGGCCATAAGCATACCATTGCCCTCCAGCCTAGGCAATAGAGTGAGACTCCAACTCAAAAAAAAAAATCAGAAAAGAAGTGGGTGACTCTCAGGAGCCTGTGAGGCACTGCAAGATTGGCAAAACGTGCACAATCTCGAGACTTCTTCTTTATCAGGAGGAAAATAAATTGAGCTTGCACTCAATGTCCTGGGATTTTAGGTACTGACCTAGGGAAAAGGAGCAGGAGATTTTCAGCTGCTAGCACAGCTCTGTGGTTAGGTAACAGTCTCACAACCCAGAATCTTCTCTTTTCAGAGGAAGGGAGAGAAGTGGAATTGACACCCAGCCTCACAGTATTTCAGTGCACTCACCAAAAGGAACATTCTATGCTCATGGATAAAAGAATCAGCATTGGCAAAATAGCCCTATTACTCAAAGTAATCTACAGATTCATCACAATCCCTATCAAACTACCAATGTCATTGCTCACAGAATTAGAAAAATAAATCCTAAAATTCATATGAAACCAAGAAGAGTCAGAATAGCCAAAGTGATCCTAAGGCAAAAGGGCAAATCTGAATGCATCACATTATCTGACTTCAAATTATACTACAAGGCAATAGTAGCCAAAATAGCATGATACTGGTATAAGAACAGGCACATGGACCAATAGAACAGAATGGACAATGCAGAAATAAACCCAAATACCTACAACCAACTGATATCTGGAAAAGCAGACAAAAAATACACTGGGGAAAGGACACTCTATTCAACAAATGGTTTTGGGAGAATTGGATAGCTACGTGCAGAAAAATGAAACTTGATCCCTATCTCTCCCCATAAACAAAAATTAACTTAAAATGGATTAAAGGCTTAAATATCAGAACTGAAACCATAAAAATCCTAGAAGAAAACTTAGAAAAAACCCTTCTGGTCATTGGTCTAGCAAATAATTTATGGCTAAAACCCCAAAAGCAAATGCAACAAAAACAAAAATAAATAAGTGGGACTTAATTGCACTATAAAGCTTCTGCACAGCAAAATAATTACTGAGTAAATAAGCAACCTATAGAATGGGAGAAGGTATTCGCAAACTATACATCTGACAATGGACTAATATCCTGAATCTACAAAGAACTGAATTAAATCAGCAAGAAAAAAGCAAATGATCCCATTAGGAAGTGGGAAATGACATGAACAAATATCTCTCAAAAGAAGATACACAAATGGCCAACAATCACATGAAAAAACATTTTCAACATCAATAATCATCAAGGAAACGCAAATTAAAACACAATGAGATACCACCTCACACCAGTCAGGATGGCCATTATTATTATTATTATTATTATTATTTGAGTTGATGTCTCACTCTGTCGCCCAGACTGGAGTGCAGTGGCCGCTCCCAGCCACCGCAGCCTCGACCCACTGGGCTCCGGTGATCCTGCCACCTCAGCCTTCCGAGTAGCCAGAATTACAGGCATGCACTACCACGCCTGTCTGATTTTTTGATTTATTGTAGAGATGAGGTCTCACCAAGTTGCCCAGGCAGTTCTCGAACCCGCGGGCTCAGGCAGTCCACTCACCTCAGCCTCCCAAAGGTGCGGGATTACAGGCTGAGCCACCAAGCCCGGCTAGGATGGCCATTATTAAAAAATAAGAAAACAATTGATACTGGCATGGATGCGGTGAAAAGAGAACTCTTATACACTGTTGGTGGGAGTGCAAATTAGTACAACCTCTATGGAAATTAGCATGGAAATTTCTCAAAGAACTAAATGTAGATGGACCATTCTATCCAGCTAGCCCACTACTAGGTATCTACCCAAAGGAATAGAAACCGTTATACAAAAAAGACATCTGCACTTGAATGTTTGTCACAGCACAATTGCAAAAATGTGGAATCAACCTAAATGCTCACCAACTTATCAGTTGATTATGAAAATGTGGTATATATATATAAAATGCGGAATATTATTAAGCCATAAAAAGACTGAAATAATGCCATTTTCAGCAACTTGGATGGAATTGGGGAACATCATCCTAAGTGGGTTAACACAGGAATGGAAAAACAAACACTGCATATTCTAACTTATAAATGGGAGCTAAACTACAGATCTGTAAAGACATATAGAATGGTACAATGAACAATGGAGGCTAGAAAGAGGAGGGCAAGAAAAGGTCAAAGGATGAAATATCATGTATTGGATATGATGTGCACAGGTGGGGGTGGTGGGTACACTTAAACCCAGACTTCTTTGCTACTATGTAGTGCATTCATGTAACCAAAAACTGTTTGTACTTTCTAAAACTATTGAATTAAAATAAAAAAGTAAATAATGGACAAAACCTTTCAAATTTGGTGAAAGATTTGGATATTCATTTACATGAAGCTCAAAGGTTTTCAATTAGCTCCAAACCAAAGAAATCTTCACCAAGATACATTATAATTGACATATCAAAAGTGAAAAAGATAATTTTGAAAGCAACAAGCAAAAAAAGTTTCCTCAGATACAAAGAATCTCCATAAAGCCATCAACGCATTTCTCAACAGAACATTTGCAGGCCAGGAAAAAGTGACATGGTACATTAAGTCCTCTACATACAAACAAGTTCCATTCTGAGAGTGCATTTGTAAGTCCAATTTGTTCATTAGTCCAACAAAATTAGCCTAGGTACCTAACTAACACAATCTGCTATATAGGCTTATAATATTTTTCACACAAATAATACATAAAAGACAAAAAATAAAGAAAACATTTTTAGTCTTACAGTATAGTATCTTGAAAAGTATAGTAGTACAGTAAAGTATAGCAGCTGACATACAGGGGCCGGCATTGAGTGAACAGGCAAGAGTGACTGACGGGAGGAAGGGAAAGAGGCAGGAGATGACAGGGCTGAAGAATCATCAGCAATAGGAGATGGAGGGCGAGCTGCAATTTCACTCATGCCTGACGTTGATGGCACAGGTTCTGGTTCCTTTCTGGATTCAATTATATGTACCCTCTTGAAAAAGTGATTCAGTGGTGTCTGGGCAGTAGGTCTTTTTTCTCATCATAGATGACACGTTGACACTGGATTGCCTTCTGAATGGCTGCTGCAACCTTCGTGTTTCAGTCTACATTTGGGTCCTGTACCTCAAAAACTAACTGTGCCTCCTCAAATAAAGAAAATGTCCCTGTCATTTTCTGCATCATGAATCTCTTCAGTTCTTCAGTTATTTCTTCTTCCTCTTATCTCTCTTTATCCTTTCTCTGAACCTCCAGTTGCATCAGGTCTTCATTAGTAAGCTCCTCATGTTGCACAGCAAGGAGTTCAATGAAGTTGTCTTCTTGCAGATCCAGCGCCAGCATCTCTCTAAGGGTCACTAAGTTGCTGAAGACCTCTTTGAACTCCTCGTCCACCTTCTCCAATCCATGAAAATCATGAACAAACTGTGAGCAAAGGTTCTTCCAAACCCCATTCATGGTGACATCCATATCTCATGCCAAGCAAAATGAATTTTTTATGGCCTTGTAGATATCATAGTCCTTCCAAAATTGTCACAAGGTTGTTCCTGATTCATCACTCACCTTTATTGTCAACTAAAGGTGTAAATGTTTTTGATTATGTTCTCATACTTGCTTTGTTTCTGCTATTTTATTGCTTTCCTTTAGACTTCCTGTTTGTGTATGGATATTTCTGAGTGAAAGTATATCAACAGGTTTTTTTTTGTCAGTTTGTTTGTATGTACAATTATCTGTATGCTTTTTAAAAAATCTTTTCTGTCTTTGTTTGTGTCTCTTTTCATTTGTTAGTAGGTACACCTATCTGTTTTCCCTCTTTTTCCTCTCTCTCCACCTTACTCTCATCCCCTCCTTCCTTTTTCCATTCTTTCCCATTTTCTTACCTCATTTTGCTTTCAGGGGGCAAACCTATACCCTCACTGCATGGGCAGATTGTAATGGGCCCACACATCTGTCAGTGGAGACTGGGATCTGCAGATAGTTTCTGAATCACAGCTCTCCCCTCAATTAAATCACAAAACTGCAAAAAGTACAGTCCTCATCTACAGTCCAGCTTCAGAATCAAAAAAAGCCAAAGGGTCCACATAAAGAAGAATAGGAGATTGAGCAAACAGAAGTAAAAGCTACCTCCCATCCCTGAACAACAGAATTAAAGAAGAGGCTACACAAATGAAGAAAAACCAAAAGAAGAATATGGGTCTCACACAGACCGCTGGGAGGCCAGCCATTGAGACTACAGACTTTGGAACACAAACAATGAAGAGCCCCCAGAATGACTGGTCTCAAATCACAAACCTAGATGTTAAGATATTAATAGAGAGAATAAACAGAATTGAGGAGAAACAAGAGGAAAGAATGAAGGAGTTGATAACTGAGATAACAGCAATAAAGAATACAATGAATGAAATAAGTAACAAACTGATAAGCATAGAAAGCAGAATTAACCAAGCAGAAGAAAGAATCTCAGAGCTTGAGGACCAAAATATGGAACTAACCCAAATAGCTAAAAACACAGAAAAGAAGCTTAAAAAGAGAGAACAAACCCTCTGAGAGATGAGCAATTATTATTATTATTATTATTTATTTATTTATTTTTTGAGTTGGAGTCTCAGTCTGTTGCCCAGACTGGAGTGCAGTGGCCGCTCCCAGCCACCGCAGCCTCGCCTGCTGGGCTCCGGCGATCCTTCCACCTCAGTCTTCCAAGTAGTAGCTGGAACTACAGGTGCGCGCTACCACGCCCGGCTTATTTTTGATTTATTGTAGAGATGAGGTCTCGCCAAGTTGCCCAGGCAGGTCTCGAACCCGCGGGCTCAGGCAATCCACTCACCTCAGCCTCCCAAAGGCACGGGATTACAGGCTGAGCCACTGAGCCTGGTTTGAGCAATTATTTTAAGAAGCTGATTGTAAGATTAATTGGAATTCCTGAGGCAGATAGAGAGACAGAGACCATCCTGGTACAAACATTTAATGAAATTATCCAAGAAAACTTCCCTCATCTCATCAGTGACATGACTATTCAAACACAAGAGATTCAGAGAACTCCTGCAAGACAACAAATGAGAAGAGCAACTTCTAGACACAGAGCAATTTGCTTACACAAAGTAGCTATAAAAGAAAAAAATCCTAAAGGCATCAAGAGAAAAAGGTTAGACTACCTACCAGGAATGACCAATTAGAATCACAGCAGAGTTATCTACGGAAACACTTCAGGCTAGGAAAGCTTGGAGCCCAATCTTCAAAGTTCTTACAGATAAACAATTTCAACCAGAATTATCTATCCAGCTAACCTAAGCTTCATCAGTGATGGAGAATTAAAATTCTTCCCAGACATTCAATCCCTAAGAGCTTATGCTGACAAGAAACATTTAAGAAAGTAAAAACACAGAGGAAAGGAAAAGAAGAATGACAATGCCCTTCACAAGAATACAGGAAAAATATTGAAAACACACATAAATCAACCCAAAAATTAAAAGAAAGAAAACAGCAGCAGCAATGACAACAAACCTCATGACAAGGATAAACCCTCACATCTCAATAATTAGCCTGAATGTGAATGGACTAAATACACCACTGAAAAGACATAAAATGGCAAAATGGATAAAATATAATGGAGCAACAATATATTGTCTCCAAGAGACTCATCTCACCAGAAAGAACATTCACAGACTCCAAGTAAGAGGGTAGGAAACAAAATTTCAGATAAACGGAATACAAATGAAAGCAAGAGTGGTGATCTTAATATCAGACAAAATACCTGTTAAACTATCAAAAATTTAGAACATTATGGAAGGTCACTACGTAATGGTAAAAGGTTCAATTCATCAACAAGAAATATCCATCCTAAACATATATGCACCCAACATAGGAGCACCAGCTTTCATAAAGCAGCCTCAAGGTAAACTAAAAAAAGATATTGACTCTAACACTATCATAGCTGGAGACCTAAATACCCCACTCACAACTCTAGACAGATCATCAAGACAAAAAAATCAACAAGGAGATCTGGAACTTCAATGTGACACTTGACCAAATGGACTTAATTGATACCTACAGAACACTCCATCCAACAACCACAGAATATACATTGTACTCATCACCACATGGAACGTACTCTAAGATTGACCACATCCTTTACCATAAATCAAGTATAAGCAAATTTCATAAGGTTGAAATACTGCCATGCAACTTCACAGACCACAGTGGAATAAAAATAAATATCAACAAGAACAATGTTCCCCCCAAACCCACAAAGACATGAACACTAAACGGCATGATGCTAAACAACTCCTGGTCAACATGGAAATCAAAACAGAGATTAAAAGATACCTGGAAACAAATGAAAATGACGAAAAATCTTACCAAAACCTCTGGGATGCCATGAAAAGAGTGGAATTCATATCTCTATGAACACACATGCTAAGAGGGGAATTCATATCTCTATGAGCACACATGAAGAAAATGGAAAGTTCACAAGAGAACAGCCTAACAAATCACCTGACGAAACTTGAAAAGTAAGACTGCCAAAACCCTAATTTTAGCAGAAGAATTCAGATCACCAAAATAAAAGCCAAAATAAAAAGCTGGTTTTTTGAAAGGATAAACAAGATTGATGAAAACTAGTTAGACTGACCAAGAAAAAGAGAGAAAATCCCAAATAAACACAATCAGAAATGCAAAAGATCAAGTCACAACTGACCCCGAAGAAATACAAAAGATTATCAGAGACTACTATGTATACTTGCATGGAAACAAACTTGAAAACCTAAAGGAGATGAAGGACTTTCTGACATCACACAACCTCCCCAGGTTGAAACAAGAAGAAATTGAGACCCTAAAAAGACCAATAACAATCCAGGAAATTGACTATGTTATAAGAAAACTAACTACAAAAAAAAAAAAAAAGATTTTCCAGCAGAATTCTACAAAACATACAAGGAGGAACTGATACCAATCCTATTGAAAGTATTCCAGGCAATTGAGAAAGATGGAACTCTCCTGAAACCATTTTATGAAGCTAACATCACATTGATACACAAACCAGGTAAAGATCCAACAAAGAAAGAGAACTACAGGCCAATATCCTTAATGAACATAGATGCTAAAACTCTCAACAAGATCCTAGCAAACTGGATTCAATAACACATCTCAAAAATCATCCACCAAGACCAAGTAAGCTTCATCCCCGGGATGCAGGACTGGTTCAACATTCACAAGACCATAAACATAAACAGATGTAATAAACAGATGTAAAAATAAAAACCACATGATTATATAAGACACAGGAAAAGCTTTTGATAAAATCAAGCCCTTTCCTGATAAAAACCCTCAAACATCTAGGCATAGCTGGAACATACCTCAAAATAGTAAGCGCCATCTACGAGAAACCCACAGCCAGTATATTGCTAAACAGACATAAATTGGAACCATTTCCACTGAAAACCAGAACAATACAAGGATGTCCACTCTCACCTCTCCTTTTCAACATAGTGTTGGAAGTCCTAGCTAGAGCAATCAGACAAGAGAAGGAGATCAAAACAGGAAAATAGGAAGTTAAGTTATCCCTCTTTGCAGATGACATGATCCTATACCTCGAAAGCCCAAGAGAAACTGTCAAAACCCTCCTTGCTCTGATAAAGGACTTTAGCAAAGCCTCAGGGTACAAAGTAAATGTGCAAAAGACAGTTGCATTTCGATACACCAACAATAAACAAAGAGAAACCCAAACAAAAAGCACAATCCTATTCATAACAGCAACAAAAAATGAAATACCTTGGTATCTCCCTAACTAGACACTTGAAAGACATTTACAATGAAAACTACACAACACTGCTCAAAGAAATCAAAGATGACACAAACATATGGAAAAATATTTCATGCTCATGAATTAGAAGAATCAACATTGTTAAGATGTCCATCCTACCCAGGGCAATCTACAGATTTAACACAATACCCATTAAATTACCAGCAGCATTCTTCTCAGTCCTGGAAATGATAATACAAAAATTTATATGGAAACATAAATGACCATAAATAGCCAAAATAAATCCTCAGCAAAAAACAACAAACAAACTAAAAACAGGAGGTATCACACTCCCAGACTTTAAACTTAAAACTACAATAATCAAAATAGCCTGGTATTGGTACAAGAACAGGCATATAGATCAATGGAGCAGGATAGAGATTCCAGAAGCAAAACCCCAATTTCTTAACCAACTCAGCTTCGACAAGGCCTCCACTGCCAACCACTGGGGGGAGTAGAACCTATTCAGTAAATGGTGCTGGGAAAACTGGCTGACCACATGCAGAAGATTGAAACAGGATCCCCACCTATCATCATACACAAAAATGAACTCTAAATGGATCAAAGATCTAAACATAAAACCTCAAACTATAAGAATCTTAGAAAATGCAGGAGACACCCTTATGGATATTGGAACTGGGAACCAATTCCTATTCAGAACCCTTAAGATCAATACCTTAAGAAATAAGATAGACAAATGGGACCTCATTAAATTAATGAGCTTCTGCAAGGCAAAAGAAACCATCAAGAGAGCAGGGAGACAACCCACAGAATGAGAAAAAAATATTTGCCAACTGTATATCTGACAAAGGCCTAACAAGGAACTCAAACGCACTGAAGGGGAAAAAAACAAACAGCCCCTTTAAAAAGTGGGCAAAAGACATGAATAGACACTTCTCAAAAGAAGATATACGGGCAGCCAACAGGCACATGAAAAAATGCTCAACCCCACTCATCATTAGAGAAATGCAAATCAAAACCACGTTGAGATACCTCCTAACTCCTGAAAGAATGGCTATCATTAATAAAACAAACAACAACAGATGCTGGCGAGGATGTGGAGAAAAAGGAATGCTTCTACATTGCTGGTGGGAATGCAAACTTGTACAACCTCTCTGGAAAACAGTGTGGCAATTTCTGAAAGAACTAGAAGTTGACCTTCCATATGACCCAACAATTCCTCTATTGGGAATATACCCGGAGAAACTCAAATTATTCTACAAAGAAGATACCTGCACATGTATGTTTGTTGCAGCTCTATTCACAATAGCAAAAACAAGGAACCAACCATTGAAGTTGGACTGGATTAAAAAAAATGTGGTACATATACACAATGGAATATTATGCAGCCATAAAAAAGGACAAATATATGAACTTTGCAGCAACCTGTATGGATTTGGCGTTGATCATACGCAGTGATTTATCACAGAAACAAAGAACAGAGTTCCATATGTTCTCACTCACAAGATGACCTTGAACAATTATAATGCTATAAGGAAGCGATTGACAGTAATGGGAAACTGTTGATGGGGAGTGGGTGGGATTGGCAGTTGAGGGAAGCTGCTGGGGGGGAGGGGCATACCTCATCAACAGGGGTACCTGCATGATCGATGTTTGTATACCTAACCCTGAATTGTATCCCACATCTTTATAATAAAATTTTTTAAAAAGAAAAAAATATTTTGAGGGCAACAAAAATTAAAAACAAGCCGGGCTCAGTGGCTCAGCCTGTGATCCCGCGCCTTTGGGAGGCTGAGGTGAGTGGATTGCCTGAGCCCGTGGGTTCAAGACTCACCTGGGCAACTTGGTGAGACCTCATCTCTACAATAAATCAAAAAATCAGCCGGGCATGGTACTGCTTGCCTGTAATTCCGGCTACTCAGAAGGCTGAGGTGGAAGGATTGCCGGAGCCCAGCAGGCGAGGCTGCGGTGGCCGGCCACTGCACTCCAGTCTGGGCGACTGAGTGAGACTCCAACTCAAAAAAAAAAATTAAAAACAAAACAAAAACAAAAACCAAAGCTTATGGGATGCAGCAAAAACAGTGCCAGAAGGAAAATAATATAGTGATAAACACCTAGATTAAGAACAAAGAAGAAAAGATCTCAAAACAGCTTAATTTTATATTCAAAGAAAATATTTTTTTAAAAGAGTAAAAAATTCCAAAGCCAGCAGAAGTTCTCAAAGTCTTCTGTTATGTTAGCTGTATCAGATCCATGCAGGTGCAGGTCGAGATTATGCCCAGATGTTTATAAATACTTTATTAATCACTTTTCCAAGCATCTTATACTCCTCTATCTCTCTGATACATTCTGGAGATCTGTGATGATCACTATGGTCTTCCAGCCAGAAACTGCCTAGTTTGACAACGGTGCAAGGATCAACAAAATTGAAAAGTCTTTAGCTAGAGTGACTAAAAAAAAGGAGCAAAGACTCAAATAACTGAAATTAAAAATAAAAGAGTGGATATTACTGTTGACTTTATAGAAATAAAAAGGATTATGAGTACTAGTATTTGTACATTACAAATTGATAATCTAGATAAAATTTAAAAATTCAGCCAGGCACAGTTGCTCAAATTTGTAATTCCAGCACTTATGGGGGCCAAGGTAGGAGGATTGCTTGAGGCCAAGAGTTCAAGACTAGCCTGGGCAACATAACAAGATCCCATTTGTACAAATATATATTTTTAAAAATTAGCTGGGCATGGTGGCAGCCTGTAGTCATAGCTACTCAGGAACCTGAGGAAGATTATTTGAGTCCAGGAGTTCGAGGCTGCAGTGAGCTATGATCATACCACTACACTCCAACCTGGGTAACAGAGTGAGACCCTGTCTCAAAGAAAAATCATTTAAAAATTCCAAAAAACACACATCCCATCAAGACTGTATTATAAATATATAAAAATATGAATAAACCTACAGCTAGTGATGAAATTGAATCAGTAACCAAAATCCTCCCTAAAAAGGACAGCCCAGGACACGGTGGCTTCATTCGTGAATTCTACTAAACATTTAGAGAAGACTTAACACCAATTCCCCTCAATCTCTTCACAAAAATTGAAGAGGGAAAACTTTTATACTCATTCTATGAGGGCAATTTACCTTCAACCCAAAGACAGACAATGATACTGCAAGACAATAAAACCACAGAACAATACCATTGATGAATATTGGTGCAAGAATTTGCAATAAAATCCTATCAAATATTACTCAACAGCACATTAAAAGGATTATTCTGGCTCAGCCTGTAATCCCGCGCCTTTGGGAGGCTGAGGTGAGTGGATTGCCTGAGCCCGTGGGTTCGAGACCCGCCTGGGCAGCGAGACCTCATCTCTACAATAAATAAAAAAAATCAGCTGGGCGTGGTAGTGCATGCCTGTAATTCCGGCTACTCGGAAGGCTGAGGCGGAAGGATCGCCGGAGCCCAGCAGGTCGAGGCTGCGGTGGCCGGAAGCGGCCACTGCACTCCAGTCTGAGCGACAGAGTGAGACTCCAACTCAAAAAAAAAAAAAAAAAAGGATTATTCACCATGACCCATTAGGATTTATCCCTGGTATGGAAGAGTGTGTCAACATATACTGGATATCTGTGATGATCACTATGGTCTTCCAGCCAGAAACTGCCTAGTTTGACAACGGTGCAAGGATCAACAAAACTCAATAAATGTGATAACACCACATTACTAGAATGAAGAATTAAAAATCACATAATTACCTCAGTAGATGCAAAAAAAGCATTTGACAAAATTTAACACCCTTTCATGATAAAAATCCTTAACAAACTAGGAATAGAAGGAAATTACCTCAACATGATAAAGGCCACAATGAAAGGCCCACAGCTAACATCATACTCAATGGTAGAAGACTGAAAACTTTTCTTAAGATTAGGAACAATAAAAAAGATGCTCCATTCACCATTTTGATTCTATACAGTACTAAAAGATCTAGCCAGAGTATTAAGGCCATAAAAAAGGAATTCAAATAAGAAAGGAAGCAATAATAGTATCTCAGTTCACAGATGACACGATCTTTTATGTAGCAATCCCAAAAAGATTTTTTTAACTGTTAGAACTACGACCAAGAATAGCCAAAACAATCCTCAGGAAAAAAACAAAAACAAAAAAACCAAAAAAACACAAAAACAAAGTAGGGGTTATCACACTGTCAGACTTTAAGCTATATTATAAAGCTACAATAATCAAAACAGATTGGTATTAATACAAGAACAGGCATATAGAACAATGGAATAGAATTGAAATTCCAGAAGCAAAACCTCAATTTCTCAACCAACTCAACTTTGACAAAGCCTCCACCACCCACTACTGGGGAGAGGAGAACCTATTCATTAAATGCTGCTGGGAAAACTGGCTGACCTCATGCAGAAGATTGAAACAAGACCCTACCTATCCCCATACACAAAAATTAATCCTAAATGGATCACAGACCTAAATGTAAAACCTCAAACTGTAATAACCTTAGAAAATGCAGAAAATGCACTCTTATGAAAGTTGGAACTGGTAACCAATTCCTGATCAAAACCTGAAGTGCCCAGGCCATAAGAAATAGATAGACAAGTGGGACCTCATTAAACTGACAAGCTTCTGCAGACCCAAAGAAACTATCGAGAGAGCAGGGAGACAGCCCACAGACTGGGAAAAAATATTTGCCAACTCCATGTCTGACAAAGGTTTAACATTAAGGATCTCCAAGGAACTCAAATGTGCTGAAAAGAAAAAAACAAACAGCCCCATTACAAAAGATATGAATAGACACTTCTCAAAAGAAGACATAAGAGCAGCCAACAGATACATGAAAAAATGTTCAGCCTCACTAGTCATCAAGGAGATGCAAATTAAAACTACATTGAAATATCACCTAACTCTAGTCAGAATGGCCATCATCAATAACTCAAAAAATAACAGATGCTGAAGAGGATGTGGTGAAAAGGGAACACTTTTACACTGTTGGTGGGAGTGTAAGCTAGTACAGCCTCTGTGTTAATATTACCTAAATGGATCTACTGATTCAATGCCATTTCTATCAAAATTCCAATGATTTTTTTCAGAAATAGAAAAATATATCCTAAAGTTCATATGGAATCTCAAGGGATCTCAAGTATCCAAAACAACCGTGAATAGCAAAGAACAAAGCTGAAGATTTCACACTTCCTGGTTTCAAAACTTTACACAAAACTATAGTAATTAAAACAGTGTGGTACTGGCATGATGACAGACATATAGACCAATGAAATAGAATAGAGGACACAGAAATAAATCTTTTCTCTATAGTCAAATGAGTTTTGACAGGGTGCTAAGGTTTGGTTTTGCAACTAATTGTGTTGGATATTCACATGCAAAAGATTAAAGAAGGACGCTTACCTTGCAACATTGTATTAGGGTTCTCCAGAGAAACAGAACCAGTATTAGTTTATGTGATATGTGATTATAGAGGCTGAGAAGGCCTTTGATCTGTCATCTATAAGCTAGAGACCCAGGGAAACCTATGTTGTAGTTGAGAGGTTTGAGAACAAGAGAGCTGATGATGTAGAATCCAACCTGAGTCTGAAAGCCTGAAAACTGAGAGCGCTTAGCACACTGAGGTCTATGTCCCAGTTTAAGTAGCCAGAGAGAAAGAGAGAATTTAATCTCACTCCACCCTTTTGTTCTATTGAGACCCTCAACAGATTGAAGGATGTCCAACCACATCAAAGAAGGCCATCTGTTTTACTTATTTCACCAATTCCTCTGCTAATCTCTTCTTAGAAACACTCTCACAGATACCCAATAATAGTGTTTAACCAGAAATCTGCATATCCCTTGGCTCATTCAAATTGACAAATAAAATTAAACATCACAGCCACATATAAAAATTAATTCAATATGGGTAAAAGATTTAAACATAAGAGTTAAATGTATAAAACTCTTAGAATAAAACAAAGGATAAAAGCCTCATGACATTAGATTTGGCAATTATGTTTTGGATATGCCACCAAAACCACAGGCAACAGAAGAAAAAAATAGATAAATAGGACCTCATCAAAATTAAAAACTTTTGTGTATCAAATCAAATTTGGTTGACACTATCAACCAAATAAAAAGGCAACTCACAGAGAGTGGGAAAATATTTGAAAATAATATACCTGGCAAGGGAGTAGTATCCATAATATACAAAGAACTACAGCTCGACAACAACCATAAAAATCCAGATTTTTAAAATGAACAAAAGGACCTTTGCAGACGCCGCCACCTGGAGCCCTTTCCCATCAGCCATGGTCAACCTCACCGCGTTCTTTAACATCATCGACTGCGAGCCCTTGGGCCGTGTCTCCTTTGAGTTGTTTGCAGACAAATTTCCAAAGACAGCAGAAAACTTTCATGCTCTGAGCACTGGAGAGATAGGATTTGGTTATAGAGGTTCCTGCTTTCACAAAATAATTCCAGGGTTTATGTGCCAGGGTGGTGACTTCACACATCATAATGACACTGGCAACAAGTCCACCTATGGGGAGAAATTTGATGACGAGAACTTCATCCTGAATCATACAGGTCCTGGAATCTTGTCCATGGCAAATGCTGGACTCAGCACAGATGGTTCCCACTTTTTCATCTGCACTACTAAGACTGAATGGTTGGATGGTAAGCATGTGGTCTTTGGCAAGGTGAAAGAGGGCATGAATGCTGTCCAAGCCATGGAGGGTTCCGGGTCCAAGAATGGCAAGATCAGCAAGAAGATCACAATTACTGATTGTGGACAACTCTAATAAATTTGACATGTTTTATCTTAACTACCAGACCTATTCTTCTGTAACTCAGGGGAGCACCCCTCCATCCAATTTGCTCTCAATATCCTATAATCTTTGTGCGGTTGCTGCAATTCTTTGGATTCTATATTTTCCTTATTCCTATCCATGTCTAGCTGGATTGCAGAGAAATAAAAACTAAATAACAATTAAAAATGAACAAAGGACTTGAATAGACATTTCTCCAGAGAAATTTACAAAGGCCAATAAGCACATGAAGATGCTCAGCATCGTTAATCATTAGGGAAATACAAATCAAAACCACAGTGAATATCACTTCATACTCATTAGGATGTCTATTATTTAAAAACCAGAATATAAATATTGATGAGGATGTGGAGAAAGAGAAACCCCTGTGCATTACTACTGAGTCTGTAAAATGATATAGTCATGGTAGGAAACAGTATGGTGGTTCCTCCAAAAATTAAACATAGAATTCATATATGATCCAGTGATTCTACTTCTGGGTATATACCTAAAATAATTGAAGCAGGAACTTGAACAGATATTTGTACATTCATACTTATCATCATTCACAATAGCCAAAATATGGAAGCAATACAAGTGTTCATTGATGGGTATATGGTTAACCAAATGTGTTATATTCATACAGTGGACTATTATTCATCTTTATATAAAAGAGAAAAATTATGACACATGCTACAACATGGATGAACCTTGAAGACATCATGCTAAGTGAAATAATCCCATTACCAAAGTACAAGTACTGTATGATTCTACTTATATATGGGGTATCTAGTCAAATTCAGAGAGGTGGAAAGTAGAACAGTGGTTACCAGTAGAATAGCAATCATCAGGGCAGGGGGAAATGAGGAGTTATTGCTTAATGGGCACACAGAGTTTCAGTTTCTCTAAGGAACTCTGACCAATACAGATTTTGGTAATGAGGGTGACTCTAGAGAAACAGTTTTTAAAATGAGTGTTCTGAATTAGTTCTGGGGTTTCTGGATTTGGCTGTCTAATCTGGTTATATTTAAAGATACTAATGACTCTTGCAATATTAAAGAGACTACTGAGAGTCTGTGGCATGATTTGGCAAAAGAGATGCACAAAATGTCTACATTGGATATTCCTAATCAACCACTTATAAGAAGTAAGGAGCTGGATTCTACACATGATACTTTTGAATGCTTTTGGAAAAGAGGGAAACTAATTAATATAACGACATTAGCTGGTGGCTTTTAATGTCACTGGACAAAGTGGTGCAAGAAAAGGATAAACTCAGAAGTTCAAATTCTCAACTCAAGCACAACAACAAGGACTTAGAGCATCTATGTGTCCTTAAGGCAACCCTTATCTTCTATAGCTGCAGGACTAAAAGTTCTAAAAATTAAGCACAGAATCACATCTTATGCCCAGTTGTATTACAATGCATGTTGAACTCTTCACACATAGTAGTATCAGCTTTTCCATCTCCCTCTGAGAAAGTTAGCTGTACCTTACCTGAGGAAAGAGTATTGGCCTCCTTGAGACAGTTGTCATGCAAAACAGTGCTGATTTTTCTCAGGGCCCACCCTCACCACCCTTTGCTTCTAGACTGTAACTAGGCTCCAGTCCCAATAGATCCCTAAAGGTAAGATACAATGTGTGACCTGTGAACTGGTATAAGACACTCCAAAATAACAACTTGAGTTTTCTAATTTATACAGACAGAAATTCAGGGAGCATATATGGGAATGAATTCTAAGGGTGTGGGATAATAGTAGAAATATCATAAAGTTGGATCAGGCTGAATTTATTGACATGAAGTCACTAAGCAGAGATTCTACATTTAATGCTATTTGTGGAATTAGAAAGTATTGTAACACAGTTTATTTTATTGGTTGACTGAGCATGAACCAAAAGGTAGTTTACAGTGGGAAAATTGGAAATGCTGGGCATGCCTTGGTTTAATGCAGAGGAACAGATTAAAGGTTTAGGGATATTGGAAAGTTAGAGTAGATTTGTCATTTAAGACCTATTTGGAATTCTGCAAAACATACAAGGAAGAGCTGACACCAATCCTATTGAAAGTATTCCAGGCACTTGAGAAAGACGGAACTCTCCCCAAATCATTTTATGAAGCTAACATCACACCCATACCCAAACCGGGTAAAGACCCAACAAAGAAAGAGAACTACAGGCCACCATCCCTGATTAACATAGATGCAAAAATTCTGAACAAGATTCAAGCAAATCAGATCCACCAACACATCTCAAAAATCATCCATCATGATCAGGTAGGCATCATCCCCAGAATGTAGGGCTGGTTCAACATCTGCAAGACCATAAATGTAATTCAATACATCAACAGATGTAAAAACAAGAACCACATGATTATGTCATTAGATGCAGAAAAAGCTTTCGACAAAACTCAGCATCGCTTTTTGATAAAAACCCTCAAACACCTAGGCATAGCGGGAACATAGCTCAAAATAGTAAGAGCCATCTACGATAAACCTACAGCCAGCATATGGCTAAATGGACAGAAATTGGAAGCATTTCCCCTGAAAACCGGAACAAGATAAGGCTGCCTACTCTCACCCAATCTGTTCAATATAGTTTTGGAAGTCCTAGCTAGAGCAACCAGACAAGAGAAGGAAATCAGGGGTATCCAAATAGGAAAAGAGGAAGTTAAGTTACTCCTCTTTACTAACGATAGGATCCTATACCTTGAAAATCCAAGAGAATCTGTCAAAAACCTCCTTGCACTGATAAAGGTCTTTGGAAAAGTCACAGGGTACAAAATAAATGTGCAAAAGACAATTGCATTTGTATACACCAACAGCAGACAGGCAGAGAATCAAATAAAAAGCATGATCCCATTCACAATAGCCACAAAAAATAAAATAAAATACCTTGGCATCTTCCTAACCAGAGAAGTGAAAGAACTATAAAATGAAAACTACAAAACACTGCTCAAAGAAATCAAAGAAGACACAAACAAATGGAAAAATAGTCCATGTTCAAGAATTGGAAAAATCAGCATTGCTAAGATGTCCATCCTACCCAAGGCAACATCATTCATCTCAGACCTGAAAACGACAATACAGAAATTCATATGGAAACATAAAGGACCATAGCCAAAACAATCCTCAGCAAAAGAAAAAAGTGGGAGGTAGCACACTCCCAGACTTTAAACTTTATTACAAAGCTACAGTAATCAAAACAGTCTGGTATTGGTATAAAAACAGGCATATAAACCAATGGAACAGAATAGAGATTCTAGAAGCAAAACTCCAATTTCTCAACCAACTCATCTTCAACAAGGCCTCCACTGCCAACCACTGGGGAGAGTAGAACCTATTCAGTAAATGGTGCTGGGAAAACTGGCTGACCACATGCAGAAGATTAAAACAAGACCCCTACCTATCACCATACACAAAAATCAACTCCTAATGGATCAAAGAAGTAAGTAAAAACATCTTATAAATAAGAATCTATAAGAGTCTTAGAAAACACATGAGACACACTTACAGAAATTGGAATAGGCAACCAATTCCTGATCAGAACCCCAAAAGTCCATGCCATAAGAGATAAGATAAACAAGTGGGACCTCATCAAACTGAAAAGCTTCTACAAAGCAAAAGAACCCATCAAGAGAGTGTGAAGATAGGCCACAGAATGGGAAAAAAATATTTGCCAACTATATATCTGACAAAGGCCTAACATCCAGGATGTACAAGGAACTGAAACATGCTGAAAGGAAAATAAAAACAAATAGCCCTTTTAAAACTTGGAAAAATATTTGAATAGACACTTCTCAAAAGAAGACATATAAACAGCCGACAGATACATGAAAAAATGCTCAGCCTCAGTAATCATCAGAGAAATGCAAATCAAAACCACACTGAGATACCACCTGATTCCAGTCAGGATGGTCATCATCAGTAACTCAAAAAACAACAGATGCTGGAGAGGATGTGGAGAAAAGGGAATGCTTCTACATTGTTGTTGGGAGTGTGAATTAGTACAGTCTCTGTGGAAAACATTGTGGCAATTTCTAAATATCTAAAAATCGACCTTCCATATGACTCAGCATTCTTCCTTCTTGGAATATACCCTAGGTACTTAAATCATTCTACAAAAAAGATACCTTCACATGCATGTTTGTTGCAGCACTATTCACAATAGCAAAAACATGGAACCAACTGTGCTGCCCATTGAAAGTGAACTGGATTAAAAAAATGTGGTACATATACATGATGGAATATCATGCAGCCATAAGGAAGGTCAAAACTGTGGGCTTCGCAGCAACCTGGATGGATTTAGAGTCAATCGTACTCAGTGGTTTATCACAGAAACGAACAACTGGGTATCACATATTCTCACTCATAAGTGGATCCTGAACATTTATCATAATAGTACAGAAAAGGAGTTGGCAGTAGGGAGACACTGCCCCGGGGGGGGAGCACATAACATCAATAAGGGTACCTGATCCCAAACCAGGCAAAGTAAGGACCAATGGGAGGCCCAAACTTCACCTATATGATGACCACTTATGTACCTAATCCTGAATTGTACCCCACATCTTTAAAATATAAAAAATAATAATAATTAAAAGAAGAAAAAAACTACTCACCCACACTGGGAGGGTTCAGAACACATACTTTTCACCAACATCCTTGAAGAGCTCTGTGTTCACTCTTCTCTGTAAGCCAGACCTCACAGTTGGGAACTGCATTCACTGAACTGGGAAGCCTAAATGCAATGGGAGTAATTGGATCTTGAAGTGGCAGAGGCCAAGTGACATCCTTCAACTGCCAAAGTTAGGGTGATCATAGTTACCATAATGGGCAGCAGAGTCAAAGCAGCAATCAGAATAATCTGACGGCATTGACTAATTAATCATGATGTTTCATTTCCCAGAAATGAAATAAAAGTACACCTACTAAGTTCTTACTTGATCTGTAATAAGCAGAAAACACCAAGGCCAAGTGACTGAAAGTCTAACCTGAGTCATAAAAACAGAAAGCCACAGGCCCTCAACCACTTCCCAGACTTGAGCCAGTTTACAGTCCCAGAACCTACGGAATGGAGACCCCTCAAGGAAAGAACTTGGAACACTACCAAAAATTTATACTGTTAATCTTTCTCCCAGTCTTTCCCAAAGGCTTTTACCAAGGTTACTGTACATTGGGAAAAAGAATGATTAGAATTTGGGGAATTACTAGACACTGGTTCTAAACTGACACTAATTCCAGAATATCCAAAATGTCACTGTGTTGTACCAGTTGGAGTAGGGGCTTACTGAGGTCAAATGATCAGTGAAGTTCTAGATCAAAATGTCAGCCTCACAGTGGGTCCCTGAACCCATCCTGTGGTTATTTTTCGAGTTTCAAAATGCATAATTGGAATAGATGTACTCAGCAGTTGGCTGAATTCTTATGTTGGTTCTCTGACAATGCCCATTCTCCTCAGGACCCACCTCACCTCCTGATTTGTGGACTGAGAGCTATTTTGGTGGTATAGCCCAAGAGGAAACAACTAGAACTGTCTCTACTTATAAAAATAGTAAACTAAACGCAGTACCATATTCTCAGAGGGATTGCACAGATTGGTACCATCATCAATGACTTGAAAGATGTAGAGGTGGTGATTCTCCAGGACATCCCCATTCAGTTCTCCTATTTAGACATTGCAGAAGACAGATGGATATTGGAGAATGACAGTGGACTACTGTGAGCTTAAACAGGTGGTGACACCAATTGCAGCTGCTGTACCAGATGTGGGTTCATTGCTTGGACAGATTAACACATCTCCTGGTACTGGTATGCAGCTATTGATCTGGAAAATGCTTTTGCCTTCATCTCTTTCCACAAGGCTGCCAGAAGTACTGCTCTTTCAGCTGGAAAGGCCAAAAAATACACCTTCACTGTCCTACCTCAGGGTTGAATCAACTCTTTAGCCCTATGTTGTAATTTAGTTCACAGTAGTCTTGATTGCCTTTTCCTTCTACAAGATATCACACTATTTCATTACAATGATGTCATTATGCTCATTGACCCTGGTCCTCCTAGTGAGCAAGAAGTAGCCAACTACTCTAGACTTATTGGTAAGACATTTCCATGACTGAAGGTAGAAAATAAATCTGAAAGTTCAGGGACTTTCCACTTCAATAAAATTACTAGGTGCCCAGAGGTATGGAGCATGTGTTATTATTCCTTCTTGGGTATAGAATAAGATGTTGCACCCGGCCTCTCCTAGAACCAAAAAAGAGTCACAATGCCTAGTAGCCTTTTTTGGATTTTGTATGCGACATATTCATCATGTGGGTGTGTTACTTCACCCCATTTATCAAGTGACCCCAAAAGGTGCTAGTTTTTGTCGAGCCCCAAACGAGGTCCAGACAACTGTGCAAGCTGCTTTGGTATATGATCCAGCAGATCTAATGGTGCTTGAAGTGTTAGTGGCAGAAGGAATGCTGTTTAGAGCCTTTGGCAGACCCCTATAGGTGAATGTTAGTATCGGTCCCTTAGAATTTTGGATCCAATCCCTGCTATCCTTTGAAATTATCTACTTTCCTTTTGAGAAATTGTTCCTTGGCTGCTAATGAGCCTTAGTACAAACTGAAGGCAGCCATGGCCACCAAATTACCAGGCAACCTGAGCTGCCCAACATAAACTAGGTCTTATCTGACCCACCAAGCCATAAAATTGGGGATGCAAGGCAACCATTCCATCATCAAGTGGAAGTGGAATATACATAATCAGGCCTAAGCAGGCCCTCAAGGTACAAGTAAGTTGTATGAAGAAGTGACCTAAATGTCCATGGTCTCCACTTCTACACTGCCTGTTCTCTCCCAAACTACACCTATGGCTTCATGGAGAATTCCCTATGGTCAGCTGACAAAAGAAGAAAAGATTTCGGTCTGTTTTACAGAGGTTCTGCAAGATATGCAAGCACCACCTGAATGTGGGCAACTGCAGTACTACAGCTTCTCTCTGGAACATCCATGAAGAACTGTGGGGAAGGGAAATACTATTGGTGGGCAGACCTTTGAGCAGTGCACCTGGTTGTTCACTTTTCTTGGAAGGAAAAATGGCCACATGTGCAATTATATTCTGATACATGAGCTGTGGCCATTGGTTTAGTTGTATGGTCAGGAACTTGGAAGAAACAAGGAAATTTGGGAAGAAGTATGTGGATGGTCCTCTCTGAGCAAAAAAAAAAAGTGAAGATGTTTGTGTCTCATGTGAATACTCATCAAAGAGTGACCTCAGCATAGGAAGATTTTAATAATCAAATGGATAGAATAACTCATTCTGTGGATACTAGTCAGCCCCTTTCCCCAGCCACCCCTTTCAGTGCCCAGTGGGCTTATGAACAAAGTGGCCATGGTGGCAGGGATGGAGGTTATGCATGGGCTCAGCAACACGGATTTCCACTCACCAAGGCTAACTGGCTAAGGCCACTGCTGAGTGCCCAATCTGCCTTCAGCCAAGACCAACACTTAGCCCCCAATGTAGTACCATTCCCTGGGAGTGATTAGCCACTGCCTGGCAGCAGGTTAATTACATTGGACTATTTCCATCATAGAAGGGACACAATTTTTCTCTAACTGGAGTAGACACTCTGAATATGAATTTACCTTCCCTGCATGCAATGCATCTGCAGGCCACCATCTAAGGACTTAAAGAATTCCTTATTTATCGTGGTGGTGTTCCATAGAGCATAACTTCTGATCAAGAACCTCATTCTATAGTGAAAGAAGTACAGCAATATGCCTGTACTCATGGAATTTACTGGTTTTACTATGTTTCCTACCATCCTGAAGCAACTGGCCTCATCGAATGGATTGGCCTCTTGAAGACTCAGTTACAGTGCCAGCCAGATGGTAATACCTTACATGGCTAGTGCAAGGTTCTTCGAAGTCTGTGTATACTCTGAATCAGCATCTGATATATGGTACTGTTTCTCCCAGCCAGGATTCATGAGGTCAGGAATTAAGGGGATGGAAATTTAAGTGGCACCATTCACTATTATCTCTAGAGACCCACTAGTAAAACTTTTCTTTCTTGCTTCCACAGCTTTGTTTTTCTGGCCTAGAGGTCTTGGTTCCAGAGGGAGGAATGCTTCTATTTGGGGGACAAGACAATGATTTCATTGAATTGGAAGTTAAAATAGTCAACCAACCACTTTGGGCTAGTCATGCTTTTGACTCAACAGACAAAGGAAAGGAGTTGTGATGCTGAGCTAGGGTGATTGGTCCTGACTACCTAGGGAAATTGAACTATTACTTCACAAGGATATAAGAAGAGTATGTCTGGAATACAGGAGATCCCTTAGGGCATTTTTTAAAAGTACTTCATGCCCTGTGATTAAGGTTAACAGAAAACTACAGCAACCAGATTAGGCAGGACTACAAATGATCAAGACTCTTCAGGAATGAAGGTTTGGATCATCTCATCAGGTAAAGAACTATGACCAGCTTAGGTGCTTGCTGAAGGCAAAGATAAAACAAATGGGTAGCAGAAGAAGGTAAATACCAACTATGAGCATGTTGCTACAGAAATGAGGACTGTAAATCTTAGAAAACACAGGAGACTCCCTTATGGAAATTGGAACTGGTAATCAATTCCTGAACAGAATCCTAAGTGCCCCTACCATAAGAAATAAGATAGACAAATAGGACTTCGTCAAACTGACGAGCTTCTGCAAAGTAAAAGAAACTATCGAGAAAGAGAGCAGGGAGACAGCCCACAGAATGGGAAAAAATATTTGCCAACTGTATATCTGACAAAGGTCTAACATCTCTACAAGACACTCAAATGCACCGAAAGGAAAAAACAAACAGCCCCATTAAAAAATGGACAAAAGACATGAATAGACACTTCTCAAAAGAAGATATATGGGCAGCCAACAGACACATGATAAAGTGCTCAGCCTCACTCTCATCAGAGAAATGCAAATCAAAACCACACTGAGATACCACCTAACCCCTGTAAGAATGGCCATCATTAATAAAACAAACAACAACAGATGCTGGTGAGGATGTGGAGAAAAAGGAATGCTTCTACACTGCTGGTGAGAATGCAAACTAGTGCAACCTCTTTGGAAGACAGTGTGGCGATTCCTGAAAGAACTAGAAATTGATCTTCCATATGACCCAGCAATTCCCCTATTGAGAATATACCCAGAGGAACTCAAATCATTCTACAAAATAGATACCTGCACACGTACGTTTGTTGCAGCTCTATTCACAATAGAAAAAACATGGAACCAACCATGCTGCCCATCGAAGCTGGACTGGATTTAAAAAATGTGGTACATATACACAATGGAATATTATACAGTCATAAAGAAGGACAAACATATGGACTTTGCAGCAACTTGGATGGATTTAGAGTCGATAATACTCAGTGATCTATCACAAAAACAAAGAATATGTTGTCACTCATAAGTGGACCTTGAACAATTATCATAATAATATAAGAAAGGGATTGGCAGTTGAGGGAAACTGCTAGGGGAGGGAGGAACACACCTATCAACAAGGGTACCTGCATAATCACCGTTTGTATACCTAACCCTGAATTGTACCCACATCTTTAAAATAAATAAAAAAATTAATGAGGACTGTAATTGTCACAGGTATTTCCTCCTTATTTTGCTATGAATGTGTTTGTGTGTATATCTATATCTTTCTACATATATATCTTTGTTTTGTTTTATTCTCTTATTGTGTAATATAAGATATATTGAGTTTATAGCAATATTTTGATACTGTTAAGTTTGTGTCATAATATTTAAGTTATGGGATGTCAGGAAGGGCAAACATCACTCAAGAATTTTACACATTTTTCTTGGAAAGGGGCTAGTGCATATTTGTTGAAATCATTATAGTTGTATCACATTAGGTAGAATTCTGACCTAGTTATTGTCCTTATTTGGAGTTTTTTTTTTTTTTTTTTTTTTTTTTTTTT
>NW_007098328.1:1413-85510 GCF_000164805.1 Carlito syrichta | reverse complement strand
CATGCGCTACCACGCCCGGCTGATTTTTGATTTATTGTAGAGATGAGGTCTCGCTGCCCAGATGGGTCTCGAACCCATGGGCTCAGGCAATCCACTCACCTCAGCCTCCCAAAGGCGCGGGATTACAGGCTGAGCCACCAAGCCCAGCTTATTTGGAATTTAAATATGGTTTAAGGATATGAGTATGGTTGCCAGGTTGACAAAGGATGGACTTGTGAACATTAATTTTATTTGTAAACTTGACTGCACCATGAGGTATCTAGATTAAACATTATTTATGGGTGTGTCTGTGAGGGTGTTTCTATATGAGATGAGCATTTGAATCAGTGGATTTTGTAAAGTTGATTACCCTCCCTAATGTGAGCGGACACCATCCAATTCATTGAGGGTCTGAATACAACAAAATTGTTGAAGAAAGAGGAATTCGCCCTTTTGTTTCTGCCTACTTCCTTGAGCTTGGAATTGATATTTGCCATTGGACCAGGATCTACATCATCAGATCCCTTTGTTCACAGGCCTTTGGACCTGGACTGGAATTATACCACTGGCATAACTGGGCATGGAGCTCCAGTTTACAGACAGTAGATCATGGAACTTCTAAGCCTTCATCATCATGTCTATTACTCATAATATATCTTCTAACATACTCATAAATACACACACACGTGTATTTCTTATTGGGTCTGTTGCTCAGGAGAACTCTGACTAATAAACAAGTTTTATGTATCTAGTTTATCTATTATTTCTAGCTTAACAATTTTGCTGGCATATAATTGTTGATAGTTTTATGACCATTTTTATTTCTGTGGCATAAGTTGTGATGTCTTATCTTTCCTTTTTGATTTTACTCATTTAGTCTTCTTTGTTTCTTTTTTATTATAAAGATGTGGGGTACAATCCAGGATTAGGTATATAAACGTTGATTATGCAGGGACCCTTGTTGATGAGGTATGCCCCTCCCTCCCCTAGCAGTCTCCCTCAACTGCCAATCCCACACTCTCTCCCCTGACAGTTTCCCACTACTGTCAATTCCTTTCTTATAGTATTATAATTGTTCAGAGTCTGCTTATAAGTGAAAACACCTGGTACTCTGTTCTTTGTTTCTGTGATAGATTGAGTATGGTTGACTCTCAATCCATTCAAGTTGCTGTGAAGTCCATATGTTTGTCCTTCTTTATTGTTGCATAATATTCCATTGTGCATATGTACCACATTTTTAAAATTCAGTACAGCTTCGATGGGCAGCATGGTAGGTTCCATGTTTTTGCTATTGTGAATGGAGATGCGACAAACATACGTGTGCAGGTATCTATTTTGTATAATGATTTGAGTTCCTCTGGGTATATTCCCAATAGGGGAATTGCTGGGTCATATGAAAGGTCAATTTCTAGTTGTTTTAGGAATCGCCACACTGTCTTCCAAAGAGGTTGCACTAGTTTGCATTCCCACCAGCAGTGTAGAAGCATTCCTTTTTCTCTATCTCTTTGTTTCTTAGTCTTCCTAAAGATTTTTCAATTATATTTAGTTTTTCAAAAAACAACTCTTAGCTTACTGATCTTTTTCTATTGTCTTTCTATTCTCTATTTCAATTATTTCTCTTCTAATCTTTATTATTTCCTTTCTTCTGCTTATCTTGGGCTTAGTTTGTTCTTTTTTTCCCTAGTTCCTCGAGGTGTAATATTAGGCTGTTGATTTGAGATCTTTCTTCTCTTTTAATGTAGGCATTTATCATTACAAAATTTTCTCTTAGTGCTGTTTTTGTTGTATCCCATAAGTTTTAGTATGTTTTGTTTCTATTATCCTTTGTCTCAAGACCTTTTAAAATTTGTCTTTTGATTTCTTCTGTGACCCATTAGCTAGTCAGAAATGTGCTGTTTAATTTCACATATTTGCGAATTTTCCAATTTTCCTCTTGTTATTGATTTCTAGTTTCATACCACTGTGGTCAGAAAAGACACTTTGTATAATTTCACTATTCTTAAATTTTTAAGACTTGCTTTGTAACCTAATATACAATCTATCCTAGAGGTTTTATACACACTTGAGAAGAATGTATATCTTGCCACTGTTGGATGAAATGTTCTGTATATATCTGGTCCATTTTGTCTAAAGTGCAGTTCAAGTCCAGTGTTTCTTTACTGATTTTCTGTCTGAATGATCTACTCAGTGAAACTGCCATATTGAAGTCCCTTACTATTCTTGTATTGCTGTCCATTTTTCCCATCAACTCTACCAACGTTTGTTTTACATATTTAAATGTTCTTATGTTACCTGCATATATACTTAAGACTGTTATATATTTCTGGTGAAGTGACCCTTTTATCATTATATAATATCCATCTTTATCTCTTGTGATAGTTTTTGAGTTGAAAAGCAAAAACTGATATAAATATTGTCAATCCTGCTCTCTTTTGATTACCATGTGCATGGAAATTCTCTCTTTGACTTTTGGCAATTTGATTTAATGTGTCTTGGTGTTGACTTCCTTTGATTCATCTTAATTAGGGTCTGTTGAGCTTCCTGGATCTGAATATCCATTTCCTTCTCCAGATTGGGGCAGTTTTCATCTATTATTATTATTATTATTATTATAAGTTTTCTGCCCCTTTCTTTCTCTTCTCCTTTTGAATATCCTTTAATACATACAGTGGTCCTTTGGTTGGCATCTCATAAGTCCTTTACTTTTTTTTTTTTAACTCTTTTTTTTTCTTTTGCTCCTCTGACTGGATAATTTCAAATGGCCTATCTATGAATTTTCTGATCTTTTGCTTTTGCTTGATCTAGTCTGCTGTTGAACTCCTCTAGTGAATTTTTCAGTTCATTATTGTATTCTTCAGCTCTAAGATTTCTGTTTTTTTTTAAAAAAAAATTTCCTGTCTCTATGTTGAGATTCTTACTTTGTTCATGCATTGAATTCCTGAGCTCTTTGAGCATTCACATAATGGTTATTTTGATTTCTCTGTCTGATAATTAATATAACTCTATTACATTAGGGTTGTTTTCTGGAGATTTATCTTGTTCCTTTTTTGAGTGCCATGTTTATCTACTTTTAAAATTTTCCTTGACTCTTTGTGTTTATTTCTGTGAATTAGAAAAACTGCTACCTCTCTCAGTCTTCACAGACTTTTCTCATACAGGAGAATACCTTCATTAATCATCCCTTTCAGAGAGACTGGAGACCTTTCAAACCTCTATATACATCTTCTTTGGGCTTGTGTGTGTGCTTGTGTTCCCAATTAGAGGGATTTGATGGCTTCCTTTTACAGAATTTTATAATGTATGCTCCCTGTGATATTCTTCTGCTGTAATGCAGGTGTTCTAGAGCATCAGCATTCTCCAACTTTTTTCTTCCTCAGAAGCTCCCAAGCATCTAGAGTATGTTGTGTTATCTCTGCATTCCGAGACAGGTGAGACTAAAATCAGCCATCCAAAAGGTCTGAATGTTGATTGTGTGTTTCAGTCTTCTCTTATCTTCCTTAGGGATGAGATAGATAGGGGCTGGCAGTTGTTCTGGTTGTTCCACATTGAGTTGGGACAAGGAGATCTGGTGGGTAAGTACATACTAGTTCAATCCTTTGCCTTTGATTTCAGTGGACCTGAGGCATCTAGAGTATGCCAGGTCCATCAACACTTCATGACACCTAAGACAGAAGCCAGTCACTCAGGGAGCTCTTGAAAAGTTGGACTGTTGAATTCATTATCCAAATATTTTCCTCTATAGGGAGAGGGTTGGATTTGAAATTTTTCACCCACTTGCTCTGTGCTGAGCCAAGATGTTGGTGTTATGGCAAGCCTGTGTGTATGCTGGCCCAAACAACTTCCTTTGTTCTCAGAAGTCCTCAACCTGGGGTTCCTTTCTTTCTGTGATCAGATTTAGGCAAGGCAGAAACCAGTCCTTCAGGTAGAAAAGTCAGAATGCTGGATGTATAGTCCAATACTTTACTTCCTTCTCCAAGTAAAAGCTGGGAGCTAGGAGTTTTCTCCCAATCATATGGCACTGTGCCAAGGGTACAGAAGTGTTTTCATGTGTTTCTGAATTTCTCACAAAGGGAATTTGTTTTGAATTGGAGTGTCTGTGGAGGGATGGAGGGTTAAGGGCTTCCCTTTATCACCATAACATAATTTTAGAACATTTTCAAATAAAAAAGTCTCTTTCCTGTTAGCAGTCCCAACTCATTAAGTTCAGTCTTCAAGCCTAGTTCACCATAAATCTATTTTCTGTCTACATATTTGCCTATTCTGGACATTACATAAAAATGAAATCATACAGTATGTGGCATTTTGTGCTTGACTTCTTTCACTTAGTATAAAGTTTTGGAGTTTCATTCATGTTATAGCATGTATCAGTATTCTGTCTCTTTTTATTGCTGAGTATCACTCCATTGCATTTTCTTTACCTACTAAACAGTTGATGGCTGTATAGGTTGTTTCCATGTTTTGAATGTTTCCATGTTATGAATAATACTGCTTTGAACATTCGCAGGCAAGTTGTTGTACGGACATATATTTTCATTTCACTTGGGTAGATTCACATGAATTGGTAGATTCAATTATTAGACTTATGTTTTTTTAAAGAAATTGGAAAATGTTTTCCAAAGTGGATGCGCAATTTTATATTCCCACCATCATTGTAAGAGAGTTCCAATTTCTCCATATCCTCATCAACATTTGTTATAGTCCTTTTTAAAACGATAGCCTTTCTAGTGTTTATAAAATAGTATCTTATGTGATTTTTATTTACATTTTCCTAATGGCTAATGATGTTGGACACCTTTTTCTTGTGCTTATTGGTATTTGTATCTTTTTTCTTTTTTTAAAGAAATGTGTATTCAGATTATTTTCCCATTTTAAAAGTGGGTTTTTAAAAATTGATTGGGTCATAATATATGCTTTCTGTATTCTAGATCCAAGTCCTTTATCAGATACATGGTATGCAAATATTTTCTCCCATTGTGTGCATTATAGACTTCTCATCTTTTTAAAAAATAAATGATTGTTGTAGAGATGGGATCTTGCTATGTTACCCAGGCTGGTCTTCAACTCCTAGCCTCAAGTGATCCTCCCACATCAGGGTCCCACTTGCTGATATTACAGGTGCAAGCACTGTGTCTAGCTACTTTCTTGGTGGTGCTTTCTGAATTTAAAATGTTTTGATCTTTGATGAAGTCCTATATAATTTCTTTTTTTTCTTTTATGGGTTGGCTTTCCATGTTATACCTAGAAAATCTTTTCCTAACATAGGATGATGAAGATTTCTTTCTATGCTTTCTTCTAAAATCTTTTTAACTTTAGCGTTTATGTTTAGATCTATGGATCTAACATAGATTTTGAATGAATGCTTGTGTGTATGGTGTGTGGAAAGAACCTGAAATCATATTTTTTTTCAATATGGAGATCTAATTGTGCCAGTGCCATTTATTGAAAAGCATTGTTTTTCCATTGAATTGTCTTGGCACATTTGTAAAATGCAGTTAAAATATAAGGATTAATTTATGGACTCTCAGTCCTGTTCCATTGATCTATATCTATGCACGTACATGTACACGTTGTGCCAATACCATATCCTGATTAATGTATCTTTATTAAGTTTTTAAATTGAAAAGTAAGCATCCTTTCACTTTGTTCTTTTTCAAAAATTGGGTTGGCTGTTCTGAGTTCTCTGTATTTTCATATATGTCTTAGAACAAACTTGTAAATTTCTAGAAAAAAAATGCTGTGTTTTTTATGAGGATTAGGTTGAATCTTCAGGTCAAGTTTTAGAGGCTTGCCATCTTAATAACATGAGGTGTTCCTATCTATGAACATAAAATGTCTATTTATTAAGTAGCTTTCCATTTCTCTCATTGTTTTGCAGTTTTAAATGCCTTGTGTACTTGTTTTATTAAATTTGTTCTAAGTATTTTATTATTTTTGTTGCTATTGTAAGTAGATTGTTTCCTTAATTTCACTTTGAAATAGTTCATTGCTGGTATAAAAGAATACAATGTAATTTTTAAAAATTAATCTTGTATCCTGATATCTCAATGAACTTTTGTGTTGGTTCTAATGTATATTTTGTGAATTCTTTATCATTTTCTACATACAGAATTATGTCATTTGTGAAAAATAAAAATCTTAACTTCCTTTTCAATAGGATTTCTGTTATGCCCTTTACTTGCCTAATTGCACCGACTAAACTTCCAGTACAATATTGTATAGAAGTGGTGATGCTGCAAAATATATCGTATTTTTCCAGATCTTAGCAGAAAAGCATTGAGCTTTTTATCATTAAGCATGAGGTTATTCGTTGGTTTTTGTTGGTGCTTTTTAACAGACTAAGGGTGTTCTCTTTTATCTTTAGTTTGTTGGACTTTTTTCTTTAATCACAAATGGATAGGATTGTTCCAATTTTTTCCTGCATTTATTTGAAATGATGATATGATTTTTGTCCTGTATAATAGCAATGTGGTATATTGCATTAGGTTATTATTGGATTTTATACCAATGTTATACTCCTGTAATAAATCCCACTTGATCATGGTGAATAATCCTTTTTATATGTTGTGGATTCAGTTTTATAATATTTTAAGGATTGAAAAATCAATAGTCACAAGAGATATGGTTATGCAGTTTGTTTTCTTGTAATGTCTTTATGTGATTTAGTATAACGATAATATTGGCCTCTTAGAATTAGTTTGGAAGTATTCATTCTTCTTCTATTTTCCAGAGGTGTTTATGGAGAATTGGTATTAAATCTTCTTTAGATGTTTGATAACATACCAGTAAAGCCAGCTTAGTCTGGGATTTTATTAATGTGCATATTTTACTTAGTTATCTAATTTCTATACCCGCTGTATTTCTACTGAGTTTTTCTGCTTCATCTTGAGTCAGTTTCAGTAATTTTTGTCTTTCTAGAAATGTGTTCCTATTATGTAAGGTATTTAATTTATTAGAATAAAATTGTTCACAGTATTATTTTCTAATTTTTTTTGAGACAGTGTTTCACTCTGTTGCCCAGGCTGAAGTGCAGTGGCACAATCATGGATCACTGCAGCCTTGACCTCCTGAGCTCAAGTGATCCTCCTGCCTCAGCCTTGCAAATAGCTGGAACTATTGGTGTGCACCACCATGTCTGGCGAAGTTTTCTATCTTTTGTAGAGATGAGGTCTCACTTTGTTGCTCAGACTGGTATCAAACTCTTAGTGTCAAGTGATCCTCCCTCCTTGGCTTCTCAACTTGCTGGGAATACAGGCAAGAGCCACTGAGCCTAGCTGTATCTTATAATTCTTAAAAATTTCTGTAGAGTCAAAGGCAATGCTCCCTTTTAAAATTCCTAATCCATGTCTTCCCTCATATTTTCTTTGTCAGTCTTGCTAAAGGGTTGTCAATTTTGTTTATCTGTTCAAAGAATCAGCAGTTTGTTTTACTGATTTTTCTTTATTATTTTTGTGTTTTCAACTTTATTGATTTCTTCTTTTTTATTTTCTTCTTTGTGCTTGCTTTGAGTTTATTTTGCTTTTCTTTCCCTATTTTCTTGACATGAGAGCTTGGGTTATTGATTTGAGACTTTTTCTCTTTGCTAATATTGACACTTAGAGGTATAAATTTCCCTCTTGTCACTGCTCCAACTGCATACCACGTATTTTTGCTATTTTGTATTTTTATTATCTATTATTATTTTTTTAACCAATTTCTTATGTTGTATTTTTAGCTTTATTCAGTTCAATGTATCTTTTAAGATTTCACTTGGGACTTCTTGTTTCACTCATAATTATTCAGAATTGTATTTATTTTTTATTTTAAAGATGTGGAGTACGGGAGGACAAGGTTAGTGAATTGCCTGAGTCCGCGGGTTCAAGACCCGCCTGGGCAACTTGGCGAAACCTCATCTCTACAATAAATCAAAAAAAATTTAACTGGGCGAGGTAGTACGCTCCTGTAGTTCGGCTACTTGGAAGGTTGAGGCGGAAGGATCGCCGGAGCCCAGCAGGTCGAGGCTGCGGTGGCCGGGAGTGGCCACTGCACTCCAGTCTGGGCGACTGAGTGAGACTCCAACTCAAAAAAATAAAAAGATGTGTAGTACAATTCAGGGTTAGGTATACAAATAATCATCGTGCAGGCACCCTTGTTGAGGTGTGCCCCCTACTCTCGGCAGTTTTCTATATGTATTTATTAACTCTGTTTTAGTGATTACATGTTTTAGCTAAACAAAATCAAGTATTCGATTTATAGTTATTTTAACTTGGTCAGTGGTTACTTAATAAATTGCTTACTATTTTTCAGGTTCTGAACAAAAATGTAATTTTTACTAATTTTTAAATAATAAAATAATACAGATTTAGGTAAAAATAATGAAATCAGTAGTTTCTAATGTTTTGATCACTTGTATTATTTCATAATATTTAGGTTAGAATGTTACTTTTTACTCACCTAAAATATAGAATAAAAGAGCAGAAGGCAATAATCCAGCAAAATTTCTATTATAATTTTTTAGCAGTATATAGTGTTTGTGTGTATATGTGTAAATTTTTTGGAGACAGTATCTGTTTATTCTTATGCATGCAAGTTTAAAAGTGTCACCTGGTTATTGAATTAAATATACTGCTTGTAACTCTCTAAAGTAATTCCCCAAAGTTCCCTAAAATATTATCTTCAAAGAGTAGAGATATATGGAGTTGATTTCAATTTCTAACATGCCTGTAAGTTAAAAACAGTGAGTATCATACACACATATTAAATCAAAGTTAGTTACAACACATTTTTTTAACTTTTAATTTTTTTATTTTAAAATTGTGGGGTACAATTCAGGGTTAGGTATACAAATATTCATTGTGCAGGTACCATTTTTAATGAGATGTGCAGAATTGTATTGTTTAGTTTCCAAGTAATTGGAAATTTTTCTCTTATCTTTTCATTATTTACTCCTCGCTTGATTCTGTGGTGATCTGAAAACACATTATGTATGATTTTAATTCATTTAAATTTGTTAAGACTTGTTTCATAGTTTAGGGTATGTTTTATTCTGACATAAATCCCCTGGGTACTTAAGAAGAATGTGTGTTCTCTATTGTTGGATGGAGTATTCTATAAAGTCAATTAGATCCTGTTGCTTTTTAATGTTGTTGAATATTTCTGTATCCTTACTGTTTTTCAGTTTACTGATTATATTGATTGCTGAGAAAGAGTTGTTCAGGTCCCTAACTAAAATTGTGGATTTGTCTATTTTTCCTCTTGGCTCTTTTGGGTTTTGCTTTACATATTTTACAGCTATGTTGCTTTCTGCATACATGTTTAGGATTGCTATGTCTTGTTGGTAGAGTGACACTTTTATTATTATGCAATGCTCCTCTCTGATCCTGATAATTTTTTTTGCTCTGAAGTCTACTTTATTTGGTATTAGTATTTAGTATAGTCATTCCTGTTTCTTTTGATTAGTGTTTGGATTATATATCTATTTTCAATCCTTTTACTTTCCACTTACCTATATCATTATATTTGAAGTGGATTTCTTATAGACAGCATATAATAGAGTCATATTTATTTATTTCAATAGCTTTAGGGGGTACAAATAGTGTTGGGGTACATGGTTGCATTAATACATACTAGTGAAGAAGTCTGGGCTTTAAGTATACCCACCATCCCCACCTGTGCACATTGTACCCAATAGGTGATTTTTCATCACCCACCTCTTCTCCCCCCGAGTCTCCAGTGTATGTTATATCATTCTCTATGCCTTTGCAGATCCCTAGTTTAGCTCCCATTTATAAGTGAGAACATGCAGTGTTTGGTTTTATGTTCCTGAATTAGTTAACTTAAGATGATGCTCTCCAATTCCATCCAAGTTGCTGCAAAAGACATTGTTTCATTATTTTTGATAGCTGAATAGTATTCCATAGTGTATATATAACACAGTTTCATTATCCACTGATTAGTCAGTGGGCATTTGTATTGATTCCACATCTTTGTAATTGTGAATTGTGCTGCAATAAACATGTAGGTGCAGATTTTTTTTGTATAAAGACTTCTATTTCTTTGGGTAGATACCTAGTAGTGGAATTGCTGGATCAGATGGTAGATCTACTTTTCGTTGTCTGAGAACTCTCCTCACAGATTTACATAGATGTTGCACTAATTTACACTCCCACCAATGATGTATAAGCGTTCCCTTTTCTCTGCATATGCACCAACACCTATTGATTTTGATTTTTAACAATGGCAATCCTGACTGGTATAAGGTGGTATCTCACTGTGGTTTTAATTTGCATTTCTTTGATGATAAGTGATGTTTAGCATTTTTTCAAAGTTTGTTGGCCATTTGTATATCTTCTTTTGAGAGATGCCTGTTCATGTTCATTTGCCCACTTTTTAATGGGGTCATTGACTTTTTTCTTGCTGATTTGTTTGAGTTTTTTGTAGATTCTGGATATTAGTCCTTTGTCAGATGTACAGTTTGTGAATACCTTCTTTCATTCTGTAGGTTGCCTATTTGCTCTGTTGATTATTTATTTTGCTATGCAGAAGCTTTTTAGTTTAATTAAGTCCCACTTGTCTATTTTTGTTGCGTTTGCTTTTGAGGTTTTAGCCATAGATTATTTGCCTAGGCCAATGTCCAGAAGAGGTTTTCCTAGGTATTCTTCTAGGATTTTTATGGTTTCAGTTCTGACATTTAAGTCTTTAATTCCTCTTGAGTTAATTTTTACATATGGGGAGAGATAGGGAATCAAGTTTCATTTTTCTGCATGTAGCTACTCAAGTTTCCCAGCACCATTTGTTGTATAGGGTGTCACTTCCTCAATGTATGTTTTTTTCTGCTTTGTCAAATATCAATTGGTTGTAGGTATTTGGGTGTATTTCTGGATGGTTTATTCAGTGGTCCATGTGTATGCTCTTGTACCAGTACCATGCTGTTTTGGTTACTGCAGCCTTGCAGTATAATTTGAAGTCAGATAATGTGATGTCTCCAGGTTTGTTTTTTTCCTTAAAATTATTTTGCCTATTCTGGCTCTTCTTTGGTTTCATATGAATTTTAGGATTTTTTTTTCTAATTCTGTGAAAAATGACATTGGTAGTTTGGTTGGGATTGTGGCAAATTTGTAGATTACTTTGGGTAATATAGTTATTTTAGCAATGCTGATTCTTTAATCCACGAGCACAGAATGTTTCTCCATCTGTTTGTGTCCTCCACAGTTTATTTCATCAGCGTTTTGTAGTTCTCCTTGTTGAGATCTGGCACCCCCTTGGTTAAATATATTCCTATACAATTTTGCTTTTTGGTTGTTATTGTAAATGGAATTGAGTTCTTGATTTGATTCTCAGATTGACCACTATTGGTATATAGCATTGCTACTGACTTGTGTGTGTTGATTTTGTATCCTGAAATTCTATCAAATTCACTTATCAAGTTCAGGAGTCCTTTGGAAGCGTATTTAAGATTCTCTATTATAAGAGATTCATATTGTCAGTATACAGAGATGGATTGATTTTTTCCCCCAATTTGGATACCCTTCGTTTCTTTCTGTTGGTTGATTGATTTGGCTAGGACGTTCAGTGCTATGTTGAATAGGCATGGTGAGAGTAGGTATCCTTGCCTTGTTCTAGATCTGAGGGGAATTGCATTCACCTTTTCTCCATTCAGGATGACATTGACTGTGGGTTTGATGTATATGGCTATTATTATTTTGAGGAATGTTCCCTCTATGCCTATTTTGCAGAGGGTTTTTTAAAAATCATGAAGTCGTGCTATATTTTATCAAATGCTTTTTCTGTTTCTATTGAAATGATCATATGATTTTTGCTTTTAATTCTGTTTACATAGGGCATCACATATATTGACTTGTGTATGTTGAACCACTCTTGCAACCTTGGGCTAAAACTCACTTTTCGTGGTGTCTTATTTATTTTTTATGTGCTGTTGACTTTTGTTTGCTAATATTTTTGTTGAGGATTTTTACATTCATGTTCATAAGGGATATTGGTCTTCAGTTTTCTGTTTTGTTGTATCTTTCCCCAGTTTTGATATCAGAGTGATACTGGCTTCATAGAATGAGTTAGGGAGAATTCCCTCCTCTTCAAACTTATGGAATAGCTTCATTAAAACTAGTACCAGTTCCTCTTTGAAAATCTGGTAGAATTCAGCTGTGAGTCCATCAAGTCTTGAACTTTTTTGTTAGAAGACTTCTAATTATTGTGTCCATCTTACTGCTCATTATTGCTTTACTGTTAAAACTTTCCACTGCGTTTTATACTTCCCTAAATGATTCTTTCATTTCTAGAACTTCAGTTTGTTTTTTTTTATGGTGTCTATCTCTTTAGAGAATTTTTAATTCATGTTCTGAATAGCTTTTTAAAATTTCTTTATGTTGGTTTTCAACTTTTTCCTGGAGCTCATTGAGGAGTTTTATATTCAACCATTTGAATTCTTTGTCTGCAATTTCAAAGATTTCATTTCTTTTAAGCGTCCATTGCCAAAGAGTTGCTGTAGTTTTGGGGGGGAGGTGTTGGAGAACTATATATTTTTTTCACATTTTCAGAATTACTTTTCTGTTTCCTTCTCATTTGGGTGAATGATTTCTTCTTATTTGAGGCCAGTGGTAGGGGGCTAGTGTAGGTACTGTAAGGTTCCCTTGTTTATATATATCTTTGGTGTGGTAAGTTTCCCAATTGTCAGCTATGGTAGTTCTCTCTGGGTACCTGCACTGGCCCATGATGTCCTGAATGAACAGAGTGGTTTAGAAAGTGGTGTTAGCTGGGGTCTGGGATCAGGTCTTCCCCAAAGCTGAGATATTATATCAGAAGTAATGGGCTGTGCTGTTGACCTCTGATTAGGAGATTGTGCTTGTGGGAGACAGCCAATTGCAATGGTGGCTGTGGGCTTTCAGCCTGACCTGTATTGTCCCAAGAAAGGGCTTAGCCTAGGTAGGTGCAGGTTGGGGCTCTGGAGAGCATCCAAATTCTCTGTTGTTAGCCTTCAAGGGGAGTGTGAGGGAAAGGAACTTAAGCACCCTACCTATGTATACTCTTGGATGCCCCGGTGGGTATTAAGAGGGAGTCCAGAGACACTGGGGTAATGCTATTGTGCAGGATGGGCACAGAAGAGTTTACACAGAAGTTGCTATGGTAAGTCCAACATGGCCCCCATCCCTACCTTAGCCCCAGTCAGTTTGCCTTCCAAATGTCAAAGTGGAGGCTACTTAGGGGCCTCAGGGTTCTCATGGCAGCCCATCCCTGCCAGGAACTGTCTGCAGGTGTGTTTGCCCTTGGGGGTCCATCCACTCCCAGTCCAGCTAGAAGCAGTCATTCATAATGGTTGAGCTCCTGGAATATTGCAACTGGAGTTGCTCAGGTCTTTTATTTTTCCTGCACTACTCCACGTGGGCTTTTGCAGAACACAGCTGTGGATAAGGCAGACTTCCATGAGGCTAGAGTCCTGCAAGGATTAGGAGCTCTCTAAGTCTGTGGCAGGAGCACAGAACTCCTGAATTCTCCTCACCCACCTTCTCCACTATGTCCAGAGACTGCTAGTAATCTGTGCCATGATCCAGAGGAGAGTCTGTCTAGTTCCAGTCTAGGTCACTTGATTTTTTCCCTCCTTTGTACTATGGGGTTATTATCAGTTCTTTGATGAGTCATGAGGTGTGCTGCTTGTTTTGTTCCTCTCTGAGTACTAACTCTATCTTTCTTTACTCCATAGGAGAAACACAGTCTAGCTGCAGCCATTTTAATAAAAAATAAATAAATAAAATGAAATATGATTGGGTCATTTTTATTTTTTTGTTTTTTTTGGTTTTTTTTTTTTTGAGTTGGAGTCTCACTCTGTCGCCGAGTCTGGAGTACAGTGGCCGCTCCCGGCCACTGCAGCCTCGACCTGCTGGGCTCGGGCGATCCTTCCGCCTCAGCCTTCTAAGTAACTGGAACTACAGGTGCACGCTACCACGCCCGGCTCATTTTTTTTTATTGTAGAGATGAGATCTTGCCTGCCCAGGCGGGTCTCGAAGCCGCGGGCTCAGGAAATCCACTCACCTCAGCCTCCCAAAGGCGCAGGATTACAGGCTGAGCCACCGAGCCCGGCTGATTGGGTGATTTTTAAAAAATTCACTCTGTCAATCTCTGTCTTTTAATTGGTGTATTTGGATGATTTACACTCAAGGTAATTATCATTTTAGAACCTAAGTGTTCCATTTTCTTTTGTTCTCTCTGTTTTTCATTACATTCTTTTGACTTTCTTGCCTTCCTCTGGGTCATTTGACCAGTTTTTATATTTTAATTTTGGTTTATCTATAGTATTTTTCAGTGTATTTTATATAACTCTTTAGTGGTTGCTCTAAGTATTATACAATTCATACATAACTTATTACAGTCTACTGTTGCTGATATTTTGCCAGTTTAATTGTAGAAAACTTTCCTCTATGTTCTTCTACGCTACCTTATTTATATATTTTCTTAAATATTTCTTTTATATTTACTGAAAACCATATTAAACAATATGATCCTTTTTTTCAGCTGGGCTCAGTGGCTCAGCCTGTAATCCCGCCCCTTTGGGAGGCTGAGGTGAGTGGATTGCCTGAGCCCGCGGGTTCGAGACCCACCTGGGCAGAGAGACCTCATCTCTACAATAAATAAAAAAATCAGCTGGGTGTGGTAGCGCATGCCTGTAATTCCGGCTACTTGGAAGGCTGAGGCGGAAGGATTGCCGGAGCCCAGCAGGTCGAGGCTGCAGTGGCCGGGAGCGGCCACTGCACTCCAGTCTGGGTGACAGAGTGAGACTCCAACTCAAACAAAACAAAAGCAACAACAAAAAAAAAACAATATGATCCTTTTTTTCTTTAATCATGGAAAATCTGGCAAACTGCTAATTAAGATGATCAATGTGAGGCAACTATAGTGAGTTTCTCTCACAGAGTAAACCAAGATAGAGTTTCCTCAACACCTGGAGAGAAACAAGACCAGCAGCATGCCTCATGACTCTTCAGA
Organism: Carlito syrichta; assembly: GCF_000164805.1. Lineage (NCBI taxonomy): Eukaryota > Metazoa > Chordata > Mammalia > Primates > Tarsiidae > Carlito > Carlito syrichta. The sequence continues at coordinate 70,561 of NW_007098328.1, read as the reverse complement.
GGAGCAATAATAACCACAGAGTGCAAAGAAGAGAAAAATCCATCAATCTGGGCTGAAACTAGCCAAACTGTCACCTGTACCACCACAGTCCACCAGCAGCCTCTAGATGCAGTGGGAAAGGTGAGTGAAGGGAATTTAGGAGATCTGTGCTCCTGCCATGGACTTGGGAGTCCCTTAAGCCTTTTGAGACTTCAGTCCCTCACGGGAAACTGCCTTACCCACAGCCACGCTCTGCCGAAGCCCACGTGGAGTGATACAGGAAAAAAGACACCCTAGATTAGCACCAATCAGCATTTCCCAGGAACTCAACACGTGTGAGTGATACAGGAAAAAAGACACCCTAGATCAGCACCAATCAGCATTTCCCAGGAACTCAACACGTGTGGGCAGCGCGGCTGCTTTCTAGCTGGCCTGGGAGGAAAACACCCCAAAGAAAAACTCCTTGGCTGCAGATAGTTCCTGGTTGGAACAAGTTGTCTTGAGAACACCTGAGGCCCTGAGGCCAGTTGCACTTTAACACTTGGAAGGAAGATTGCCTGAGGCTAAAGTGGGGAGCTGGGTGGGATTCATTGGCATACCATTCACTTTCCTGTGCCTCCCAGGCACAATAGTAAGGGTTACTCCAGTGACCTGGGACTCCCTCCTAATCCTCACTGGGGTAGCCAAGAGCACATTCTTGTGGGGTACTGAAGCTCCTTCTCCCCACACTCTGCGTTCTCCTTAAAGGTTCAAAATAGACAGAGAACTTGGGTAATCCCCAGAGCCTCATCCTCTGACTAGGTTGGCTAGACATTTCCTTGGAGCAACACATGCCAAGGAGAAAGTCCACAGCCACCATCACAGCTGGCTTTCTCCCACAAGTGCTACCTCCTGACCAGAGGTCAACATTATTGACTACCACATCAGATATAAAACCTCAGCTTTGAGGACAGCCTGACCCCCAAACCCAGAAACACCACTTTCCAAGCCAATCCAGTCACTCAGAACATCATGAGCCAGGGCCAGTATCTAGCAAAGGACTGCCACAGCTGGCAATTGAGAAATTTGCCACATTAAGGTTATATATAACTAAGGGAACCTTATAGTGTCTATGCTAACCCCATGCTAGCCTCAAATAAGAAGAAATAGTCTACCCAAATGAGAAGGAACCAGAAAAATAATTCTGAAAATATGAAAAAACTGTTCTCCAACACCCCCAAAACTAGTACAGTAACTATTCAGCAATGGACACTAAAAAAAAAAAAAAAAAGGAAATATTTGAAATTTCAGACACAGAATTCAAAAGTTTGATTATAAAATTGATCAATTAATTTCAGGAGACAATTGAAAACTGACATAAAGAAATTATAAAAAACTATTCAGGACATGAATGGAAAATTCTCCAAAGAGAGAGACACCAAAAACAAACAAACAAACAAAACAAGCTGAAGTTCTGGTAATGAAAGAATTATTTAGGGAAGTACAAAATGCAATGAAAAGTTTTAACAGTAGACTAGAACAAGCAGAAGAAAGGATATCGGAACTTGAAGACAAGGCTTTTGGATTAACCCAATCAGACAACAATAAAGAAAAAAGAATAATGAGAGTGGAACAAAGTCTCAAAGAAATATGGAATTATGTAAAATATCCTAACCTAAGAATCACAGTGTTCCTAAGGAAGAAGAGAAAGCAACAGGTATGGAAAACCTATTTGAGAGAATAATGGAGGAAAACTTTCCTGGACTTTCCAGAGATCTAAACATCCAGATACAAGAAGCTCAAAGAACCCCCGGAAGATTTATTGCAAAAAGTCATCCCCAAGGCATATAATGATCTAGGTATGCAAAGTTAATGTGAAGGAAAGAATTTTAAGAGACAAAAGCATTAAATAAGGTACACAGGTAAACCTGTTAGACTCACAGCAGACTTCTCAGAAGAAATCCTACAAGCCAAAAGTGGATGGAGCCTCATCTTCAACATCCTCAAACAGAATAATGGTCAGCCAAGGATTTTGTATCCAGCAAAACTAAGTTTCATAAATGAAGGCAAAATGAAGTATTTCCCAGATAAGCAAAAACTGAGGGAATTTGTGACTGCTAGATGAGCTCTTTGAGAAATACTCAAAGGAGTTCTAAATACTGAAACAACAGGTCAAAATACACTAGTAGAAAAATGCTGGAAACCATAACAGGCCTTATGGAACACCAAAACAATAGAGAAAATAAATTAATAAATAGAGCAACCAGATAACAACCAGTTTGATTAATGCAATAGTATCTTACATATCATTATTAACTAGGAATGCAAATGGTCTCAGTGCCCCACTACAAATATATAGATTGGCAGAATGGATAAAAAACACAACTCAAATATCTTCTGCTTTCAAGAAACCCATTTAACTTGCAAAGACTCTTATAGATTTGAGATAAAGGGGTGGGGAAAAATATTCCATGCAAATGCAAATGAAAAATGAGCAGGAGTAGTCATTCTCATATCAGATAAAATAGACTTGAAATTAACAACAGTAACAACAAAAAAGGCACGATGGTTATTATATAATGATAAAGGTATCAATCCAATGAGACGACATAACAATTTTAAATATATATGTGTGCCTAATACCAGAGTCCCCAGCTTTATAAAACAAATTCTCTAGACCTAAAAAAAGAGACAGAATAATAGTGGGAGACTTCAACACTCCACTGACACCTAACAATAAATCATCAAGGCAGAAATTCAACAAAGAAACATTGGGGTTAAACTGGACTCTAGAGAAAATGGAACTAACTGACATCTATGGAACATTCCATCCCAAAACTATAAAGTATACACTTTTCTCATTAGCCCATGGAACATTCTTCAAGATAGACAATATGATAGGCCACAAATCAGGTTTCAATGAATTAAAAAATCCAAATCATATCAAGCACATTCTCAGACCACAGTGGAATAAAACCAGAAATTAATTCCCAGAAGAACTCACAAAACCAAACAAAAACATGGAAGTAGGGCAATCTATTCCTGCATGATCCTTGGGTCAACAATGAAATCAAGATGGAAATTTAAAAATTCTTCAAAATGAATGACAGCGATGAAACACATTACCAAAACTTCTGGAACATGGCCAAAGCTGTGCTCAGAGGAAGATTTATAGTGCTTAAGGCCTACATTAATAAGACTGAAAGATCACTTATTGACAACCTAACATCACACCTCAAGGAACTATAAAAGTATGAACAAACCAAACCCTAAGCTAGCAGAAGAAAATAAATAATGAAGATCAGGGCAAAACTAAATGAAATTGAAATTAAAAAAAATACAAAGAATCAGTGAAACAATAATTGGTTCCTTGAAAAGATAAACAAAGTTGATAGACCAGTAGCTAGATTAATTAAGAAATGAAGAGAGAAGACTCAAATTAGTTCAATCAAAAGTGAAAATGAAAACATTACAAGTGATATGATGAAAATGCAAAAGATCATCTGAGACAATTATCAACACCTCTGCAAACAATCTAGAGGAAATGGACAAATTATTGGAAACATATAGCCCCCCAACCTTGAATCAGGAACAGACCAATAATGAGTAGCAAGATTAAAACAGTAATTAGAAGTATCCCAACAAAAAAATTCCAGGACCTGATAGACTCACAGCTGAATTCTACCTGATCTTCAAAGAACTGACACCAATGTTACTGAAGCTATTCCACAAGATTGAGAAGAAGGGAATTCTCCCTAACTCATTCTATGAAAACAGTATTACTCTGATACCAAAGCCAGGAACACACACACACACACACACACACACACACACACACACACACACACACACACACACAAAACTACAGAACAATATACCTTATGATCATGAACAAGAAACAAAATAATAGCAAATCAAATTCAACAGCACATAAAAAAATAATCCATCACGACCAAGTGGCTTTTATTCCAGAGACACAAGAGTGATTCAACATATACAAGTCAGTTAATGTGACTCACTACATAAACAGAATTAAAAACAAAAATCATATGAACATTTCAATAGAGACAGAAAAAGCATTTGATGAAATCCAGCATCCCTTCACGATGAAAACCATCAGCAAAATAGGCTTAGAAGGAACATTTCTCAAAATAATAGAAGTTATATATGACAAACCCACAGCCAATGCTGAATGGAGCAAAGGTGAATGCATTCCCCTTCAGAACTGGAAAAGACTAGGATGCCCATTTTCACCACTCCTATTCAACATAGTATGGGAAGTCCTAGCCAGAACAATCAAGCAATAAAAATATATAAGGCATATCCAAATTGGAAAAGAAGGCCTGCAACTATCTCTATATGCCAGTGATATGGTCTTATACCTAGAAAATCCTAAAGTCTCTTCCAAAAGACTCCTGGACTTGATAAATGAATTCAGTAAAGTTATAGGGTACAAAATCAACATGCACAAATCAGTAGCACTGCTATACACCAATAGAGACCAAGCTGGGAATCAAATCAATTACTCAATTCCATTTACAATAGCAACTAAAATGCAAAAAATACCCAGGAATATATTTAACCAAGGAGGTGGAATGTCTCTACAGAGAGAGCTAAAAAACCCTGATGCCAGAAATTGTAGAGAATACAAACAAATGGAGAAACATTCTATGCTCATGGATTAGAAGAATAAAGATTGTTAAAATGACCATATTACCCAAAGAAATCTACAGATTCAACACAATCCTTATCAAACTACCAATGTCATTTTCACAGAAGTAGACAAAACAATCCTAAAATTTATATGGAACTAAAAAAGAGCCAGAATATACAAAGCAATCCTAAGGAAACAGAACAAACCTGGAGGTATCACATTATCTGACTTCAAATTATACTAAAAGGCTGTAGTAACCAAAACAGCATGGTACTGATACAAGAACAAACACATGGATCACTGGAACAGAAAAGACAATCCAGAAATAAACCCAAATACCTACAACCAATTGACCTTTGACAAAGAAGACAAAGACATATATCGGGGAAAGGACACCCTATTCAACAAATGGTGCTAGGAAAATTGGATAGCTACATGCAGAAAAATGAAACTTGATCCCCATCCTTCCCCATATTCAAAAATGAACTCAAGATAGGTTAAAGACTTAAATGTCAGAACTGAAATAATAAAAATCGTAAGAAAAAACTTAAGAAAAGCTCTTTTGGACATTGACCTAGGCAAATAATTTATGGCTAAAACCCCAAACGCAAATGCAACAAAAGCAAAAATAAACAAGTGGGACTTAATTAAACTAAAAAGCTTCTACACAGCAAAATAATCAACAGAATAAAAAGACAACCTACAGAATGGGAGAAGATATTCACAAACTATACATCTGACAAAGGATTAATATCCAGAATCTGCAAAAAACTCAAACAAATCAGCAAGAAAAAAGCAAATAACTCCATTAAAAGTGGCTAAATGCCATGAACAGACATCCCTCAAAAGAAGATATACACATGGCCAACAAACATATTTTTTTAAAAAGCTCAACATCACTTATCATCAGAGAAATGTAAGTTAAAACCACAATGAGACACCACCTTACACCAGTATGGATGGCTCGTATTAAAACAAAAACAAAAAAACCAGGCAACCCCCTCAGGTCCCTTCCACTGTGGGAGCTTTTCTGTCCTCTCAATAAATTCTGCTTTCTCAAAACAAAAAACAATAGATATTGATGCAGATGCTGAGAAACAGGAACACATATACTGTTGGTGGGAGTATAAATTAGTATGGCCACTATGTAAATTCGTATAGAGATTTCTTAAACAACTAAAAGTAGATTTACCATTTGATCCAGCAATGCCACTAGTAGGTATCTACCCAACAGAAAAGAAGTCATATATAAAAATAAAAACACCTGCACCTGAATTTTCATTGCAATAAAATCCACAATTGTAAAGATGTGGATTACCATTACCAATCAGTGGAAAAGGAAAATGTGGTATATATACACTATGGAATACTATTCAGCTGTCAAAGATAAATGTCCATTACCGATCAGTGGAAAATGAAAATGTGGTATATGTACACTATGGAATACTATTCAGCTATCAAAGATAATGAAATCATGTCTTTTTGCAGCAACTTGGATGAAATTGGAGATCATCATCCTAAGTGAAATAACTCAGAAACAGTAAACCAAACACCACATGTTCTCACTAAAGAGTGGGAGCTAAACTAAGGATCTGCAAAGACATAGAGAATGATATAATGGACACTGGACGCTCAGAAGGAGGAGGGAGGGATGAGGTGGAGGGATAAAAAAATTACCTATTGAGTACAATGTGCACAGGTGGGGGTGATGGATACATTTAAAACCCAGACCAAAACAAGTTGTATCCCCCAAAGCTACTGAAATAAAAAATTTTAAAAATTGGTAAATTTAAACGTGTCATCACCTTGTGGTGGGAACATTCAAAATTCTCTTTTCCTTATTATTTACCATAGTCATCCTATATTGCAATAGGACATCAGAACTTATTGTTTCTTTTAAATTCTAACTTTGTACCCATTGACCAACCTTTCCTCACCTTCTTTCCTATACCTTCTCAGTATCTGGTAACCACTGCTCTACTTATCACTTCTATCAGATCAAATTTTCAGATTCCAAATATGAATGAGAACATGCAGCATTTGCCTTTCTGGGTCTGTTTTATGTCACTTAACATAATGTCCTCCAGGTTTATCCATGTTGTTGAAAATGATGGGATTTCATTCTTTTTATGGCTGAATGGTATTATACAACATATATGTGTATCAAGACATCACATTGTATCTCATAAATATGTACAATTATTGTCAGTTAAAAGCAAAAATAAAATGTTTGGCAAATCCAAAAAAATAAAAATCTATTTTTACTCATATTTTTAATCACTTTAGTATTTTTCTTCTTGCCTTATGTTACACAATTTCTTTTTAAAAATCATTTTGTTTCTGTTTAGAGGATTTCCTCTAGCTGTTCTTTTAATGTAGTTCTGCTGGTGACAATTTCCCTTAGTTTTCATTTATCTGAGAATGTCTATACTTCCCCTTTCTTGCCGAATGATATATTTTTTTTCTGAATATAGAATTCTTAGTTCACTGTTCTTTCCTTTCAGCATTTTAAAATGTATCCCTTCCATCTGGCCTGTATAGATTTCTGTTGAGAAATTCTCTGTAATTCAAATAATTTTTTCCTATAGGTAATGTATGAGGGGGTATCCCCCCCAAAACAGAATTCTTTTTTGTAGGGCAAGCCCCTTGTGGTACAGGCTTCCCCTGCTAAGTAAGTGTTCTAGGAACCAGTTGTCATCAGTGTACCAACTAGCATTGATATGAGAGATGGCATTTGACTTCAGATAATTTTTGGAGATTCAACACATTTACCCATTTCATGTTGGGTGATTTACGAGCACACCTGCCCACACTGGGCTTAGTATTCATCAGTTTTTGACCAAAAACGGCATGACCCTCTGTGCCCCACCCTCTCTATTCACCTGATCTCACCTCAAGTGACTTTTTTGTGTTTCCCAGATGAAAAAAGCAGGGATGCTCCCCACCCCCAGGGGTTGCAGACCAGTATTGGTCCATGGCCTGTTAGGAACTGGGCCGTATAGCAGGAAGTGAGTTGCAGCAAGCGGAGCTCCATCTCCTGTTTGATCAGCAGTGGCATAAGATTCTCATATAAGAATCAATCCTATTATGAACTACACATGCAAGGGATCTAGATTGCACAAGCCTTATGAAAATTTAATGCCAGATAATTCCCCTTCTCCCCTCCCCCCTTTTGTGGAAAATGTCTTCCACAAAACCGGTACCTGATGCCAAAAAGGTTGGAGATCACCACCCAAAGAGAAACATTTTGCCAATGTGGAAGAGGTGAAACAAAAAAACAGCAGAAGCACTAAAAAAAAAAAAAATTGATAAATTTAAAAACCGTTTTGAGTAGTGCAAAAGGCATCTCAATAGGTATATTGCATCAAACGAAGAGTACTTTGAAGGCGACTGTAATTTAAATACGTAAGAATAAATACACAATTTTTAATAAATAAATTCTGGACTTTTGGGGTCACCCTTCATATTTATTCTGTCTTTCTGTAATCCCTAGAGTAACCACCAAAAAGAAGATATAGTCAAAAATTTGGGAGAAATTAAAACAAAATATTAAACATATTGAAATAATAAAACAAAAAGCAGAAAAGCTGGAAGAGAGAAAGAAAAACCAAAGGGTAAAAGAGATAACAAATTATAAAATGGTAGACCTAAATAAAACTTATAATTACATTAAATATAATGGTCTAAACCCATCAACCAAAAGACAGATTGCCAGAATGGATTTTGAAAATATCATAACCTCGTGCTGTCTATAAGAAATCCACTTTAATTAACAATAAAAATTGGATAAAAGTAAAAGAAAAAAAAGAATATACCATGCAAATGCTAACCAGAAAAGGGAGGGAATGGTAATGTCAATATCGGAGCAAGTAGACTTCAGAGCATGAATAAGGAGGGACATTAATAATGATAGAAATGTAAATTCACCAAGAAGATATAACAGTTCTAAGTCACATGTACCTAGCTACAGAATTTCAAAAAGCTGAAACAGCAAATGACATAACTGAATGGAGAAATGGGCAATTCACAATTATAGTTGGATATTTTAATCCTTCTTTCTCAGTATTCAATAAAACAGGTAAAAAAGAAAATCAGTAAGTATGTAGAAGACCTAAACAGTACCATCAACCAACTGCAACAAATTGATATTTAACAAAGTCACCACTCAACAATGGAAGGCTGCATATTCTTTTCAAATGAACATGTTAAGCAAAACTGAGCATATCTTGGGTCATAAAGCAAACCTTAACAAATGTAAAAGAACTGAAATCATGCACAGTATGTTCTTCAAGCATTTTTAAATTAAAGTAGATACCAGCAACAGAATGGCAACTAGTCAGCATTCAAACACTTGAATTTCAAGTATCACATTTTGAAATTATTTATGGATAAAAGAATAAGTCTCAAATGAAATTAGAAAACAACTTGAACTGTAGAAATATGAAAATACAACCTTTAAAAAATTGTGAGATGAAACTAAGGCAGTGTGGAATAAAATGCATAAGTTACAAAAGAAGAAAGATTTCCAATATGCAAAGTAAATCTCCATCTTAAGAAACTAGGGAAAGACATTTGTATACCTAACCTTGAATTGTACCCCACACATTTAAAATTAAATGTTAAAAAAGGAAACTAGGGAATGAACATCAAGATAAACTAAAAGCAAGAAACCATGAGGAAGGAGGAAATAACAAATGTAAGAGAAGAAGTAAATGAACTGAAATGAGAAAAACAATATAGAAGATCAGTAAGACTAAAATCTGCTTTTAAAAACACAATCAATGAAATTGATAAGGCTTTGGGCATACAGACAAAGAAAAAGAGACAGAAGTTTTGCATATCAGAAAGGAGATAAAAGATACCGTTATAGACCTCATAGACATTAAAAAGATAAGGAATACTAAAACAACTTTATGCAACTAAATTCAACAAATGAAGTGAAATGTGTCAGTTTCTTGAAAGCCCCAAACTATAAAACTAACCCCAAAAGAAACAGATAACTTAGCCAGGCATGATGGTGCCCACCTATAGGCCCAGCTAATTGAGCAGGTGAGGTGGGAGAATTGCTTAAGCCCGTGAGTTTGGGAGTGCAGTGAACTATGATCACACTACTGTGCTCCAGCCTGAGTCAAAGAGCAAGATCCTGACTCTAAAAAAAAGTTAAAAAAATTCAATCAATGAAATCAGTCCTGTTAACAAATATAAGAAAAATATGATATCAATTGATGCATATGTCAATTAAAATACATCTATTTATGATGAAAAACTCTCAGTATACTAGGACAAAAAGGAGCTTTCTTCTTTTATATGCTTATAGAAGGTTTTTCAAAATTGAGGTACAATTCACATAAGATTCCCTACCCCCAAATTTTTTCTAACTTAGAGTCTTACTCTGTCACCCAGGCTGGAATGCTGTGGCACAATCATGGCTCACTGTAGCCTCAATTTCCTGGGCTCAGGTAATCCCTCCACTTCAGCCTCCTAAGTAGCTGGGACTACAGGCACACACCACCACACCCAGCTAATTTTTTTTTTTTTTTTTGGTAAAGATGGGAGTCTTCTTATGTTGCCCAGGCTGGTCTCAAAATCTTGGGCTTAAGCGATCCTTCTGCCTTGACCTCCCAAAATGCAGGGATTACAGGCATCAGCCACCATGCCCAGCTTAGGTTCACCATTTTTAAAGTGGGACCGTTTAGTGGTTTTGAATATATCCACCAAGTTGCACAAGAATCACCACCAACTCCAGAACATTTTTAACATCACAAAAAGAAAACTTGTATCTATTAGCAGTCACTCTGCATTCCCTGTTTCCCCTAGTCTCTGGTAGCAACTAATCTACTCTGTCTCTGAATTTGCTTATTTTAGACATTGCATACAAATGGAATCAACAATATGTAGCTTTTTGTGTCTGGCTTTTTTGACTAAGCATCATGTCTTCAAGGTTCATCCACATTGTAGTATGTAATATTACTTCATTATTTTTTCTCTTTTTATTCTTTTTTTAAAGTAAAAATCACATAACAAAATTAACTATTTCAAAGTATACAATTCTGTGGAACTTAGAATATTTATTATATTATGCAGCATCATCTCTATCTAGTTCCAAAATTTTTTTTTTTGTTTTTGTTGTTGTTGTTTTGTTTTGTTTTGTTTAGAGTTGGAGTCTCACTCTGTCACCCAGACCGGGAGCGGCCACTGCAGCCTCGACCTGCTGGGCTCCAGCGGTTCTTTCGCCTCAGCCTTCTAAGTAGCTGGAACTATGGGCACGTGCTACCACGCCCAGCTAATTTTTTTGATTTATTGTAGAGATGAGGTCTTGTCAATTGCCCAGGCGGGTCTCGAACCCGCGGGCTCAGGCAATTCACTCACCTCGGCCTCCCAAGGCGCAGGATTACAGGCTGAGCCACGGAGCCCGGCCCAAAATATTTTCATTATCACAAAAGAAAACCCTGTGCTCATTAAACGGCTACACCCCATCCCACTCTCCCCTCACCACCCCCAGTTCCTGGCAGTCACCAATTTGGTTTCCATCTCTATAGGTTTATCTATTCTGGATATTCCATATAAATAGAATCAAGCAATATGTGACCTTTTGTGTTTGGCTTCTTTCATTTAGCATAATATTTTTTAGTTTAATTTATGTTGTGGTATGTATCAGTACTTTATTATTTTTCATGGCTGAGTAATGTAACCTGGGCTATTTCCACCTCTTGGCTATTGTGAAGAGTGCTGCTACAAAAATTAGTGTATAAGCTTTTATTTGAGTATTTGTTTTCAATTCTGTCTTTGTTGTCATTTTTTGTTTGTTTGTTTTGCGTTTGAGTCTCACTCTGTCGCCCGGGCTGGAGTGCAGTGGCACACTAACTGCCAGCACATCTTCAATCTGCTGGGCTCAGGTGATCCTTCTGCTTCAGCCATCTAAGTAGCTGGAACCACAGGTACGCACCACTATGCTTGGCTAATTAAAAAAAATTGTTGTAGAGACGAGGTCTTGCCAAGTTGCCCAGGCTGGTCTTGATCCCTTGGGTTCAGGCAATTCTATTGCCTCTACCTCCTGAAATACTGGAATTACAGGCATGAGCCACAATGCCCAACCTGTTTTCAGTTCTTTGGGGTATATGTTTAGGAATGGAATTGCTGAATCATATGTTAATTCTGTGTTTAGCTTGTTGAAGAACAGCCAAACTGTTTTCTACAGTGACTGCACCAATTTACCTTTCCACCAGCAATGTACAATTGTTCTATTCCTCACCAGCACTTGTTACTTTCCATCCTAGTGTGTGTAAAAAAGTACCTCATAGTAACTTGGATTTACATTTCCCTAATCACTAATGATGTTGATCAGATTTTTATGTACTTGTGTGTATTTTCTTTGGAGAAATGCCTGTTATGGGCTGTCTCTTTGTGTGCACCAAAATTTGTACGTTGAAACCCTAACCCACAATAGGGTTGAATCAGGTGGTAGGACCTTTGGAAGTTATTGTCTTTAGAAGAAAAGGAGCAAAGCTAGCCCCTTCTCTCTCCACTGTGTGAAGATTTACTGAGACGTCAGCCATCTGTAAACCAGGAAGAGGAACTTCACCAGAGCCTTATCAGGCTGGCACCCTGATTTTGGGCTGCCAGACTTCAGAATTGTGAGAAATAAATTTTGTTTAACATTTAGCCCAAACTGACTAAGACAATGCTTATTCAAGTATCACACTCATTTTGAAATTGGGTTGTTTATCTTTTGTTGTTGAGTTATAAAATTTTATATATTCTGGGTGCTATATATTTATCAGATATATGGTTTGCAAATATTTTCTTCCATTTTTTTGTGTGTAGAAAAGCACTTTCAAATTTTGATAAAAGAAATTTATAACTAACATTCCACTTAATAATGAAAGACTGAATGCTTTTCTCCCAAAATCAGGAATAAGGAGAAGATGTCCATTCTCATCATTCCTACTCAATATTGTACTAGAAGTCCCAGTCAGGGCAATAAGACAAGAAAAATAAATAAAAGTCATGCAGATTGGAAATGAAAGAGTCAAAGTATTCTATTCACAAATGAAAGATGATTGTCTACATAAAAAATTCCAAGTAATCTATTCAAAAGCACCTAGAATTAATAAGTGATTTTTGACAAGGCTGCAGAATACAAGGACAACACAGAAAAATTTATTGTACCTTGATATACTAGTAGTTAACAATTAGAAACTAAACTTTAAAAAAATGCCATTTACAACAGCTACATCGAAAAGGAAATATTAGTGTAAATCTAACAAGAGAAAACAGTGTTTCTCTTTATTTATTTATTAAATATTTTAAAAATATCTTTATTTATTAAATATTAGTGTAAATCTAACAAGAGAAAACAGTGTTCTCTTTATTTATTTAAATCTTCCTTTATTTCTTTGATTATATTTTAATCAAATATAAATTGATTAAATTTATATTTAATCAAATATACACTGAAAAGTACAAAATATAATCAAAGAAATAAAGGAAGATCTAAATAAATAAAGAGAAACACTGTTTTCATATGTTGAAAGGCCCATGATTTTAAGTAAATATATATGTATTTACTGCAAAAATAAAGATGAAAAATAAAGATAGAGCAATAATAAATGTAATGGAAAACAGACAAACAATAGAGAGAATTAGCAAGGCCAACAAATGAATCCTCTTATAAACTAATACGCACACATACATGGCGTGGGGGAGGAGAGAAGAGAGGATGGGAGAGAAAGGGGAGAAAGAGAGAGAGAGAGAGACAATATTAGCTCTCCTCAACTTGATTTACAGATTTTACACAATTTGGATTAAAATTCCAGAAGAATTTTTGTAGCTATGGGCAAGCTGATTCTAAACGTTACATGAGTCTGCAACCATATTACCCTGAATGCACCCGATCTCATCTAAAAATTGTGTGAAAAAACAAAAGAATTATATCCAAAACAATTATGAAAAAGAAAAATTAATTTGGAGATTTCACATTGCTTTATTTTAAGACTTGTCATAAAGCTACAGTGATTAAGGCAGTGTAGTACTGGTGAGAATTTAGACACATAAAACAATGGAACAGAAAATAAAGTTCAGAAATGGACCCAGACAAATTTGGTCAGTTATTTTTTATAAAGGACAGAGAAAATTTAATTGAGAGATTATAGTATTTCCAGCAAATTGTGTTGGAACAATTGTACATTCTTATGCCAAAAAAGAAAAGAAAATAAATAATCTTGACCTAAAATCCCCTCTTTATACAAAAATTAACTCTAAATTCATCATACATCTGAAGGTCAAATATGAAATCATTACATTTTTATAGAAAAACATAGGAGAAAATATGCTTGACCACAGTTAGGCAAGGAGTTCTCAGATATATCAAAAGCATGATCTAAAAAATAAGATATTAACAAATGGAACTTCATCAAAATTAAAACTTTTGCCCTTAGAAAGACATTGCTAAGAAAATGAAAAGACAAGGTACAGTCTGAGAGAAAATAATTGCAAAACACTTATCACAAAAACTTTATCTAGAAAGTAAATAATTCTGATAACTCGACAGCAGGAAAAATAATTTATAAAATGGTCATTAGATTTGAGCAGACACTTCACCAAAGGGGACATACAAGGGGGGATGCACAAAAACCCGAAACTATTTTTTGGAGAGTGGACCCCTTGTATTACAGGCACCTAGGTGAGTGTTCTAGGAACCCATTGGCATCAGTGTACCAGCTAGTGTTGTTATAAGAGGCTTCATTCGGCTTCAGTGAAATTTCTTTTTGGAGATTCTTTCAGTGCGTTTGCCCATTTCATGATGGGTGATTTACACGAACAACCTGCCCATACCACACTGAATATTCGGCAGTTTTTGATGAAAAACTGTGTGACCCCTGTGCTTCTCTCTTCACCTGATCTCTCCCTGAGCAACGTTTTTTTGTTTCCCCAGATGAAAAAATTCCTCAAAGAGAAACGTTTTGCTGATATGGAAGTGGTGAAACAAAAAAACCACAGAAACACTAAAAGTCATCAAAATTGATGAGTTCAAAACTGTTTTGAGCAGTGGGAAAAGTGTCTTGATAGGTGTACTGCACAAAATGGAGAGTACTTTGAAGGTGATTGAATTTTAAACATGTCAGAATAAATACACAATTTTTTACAAATAAATTCAGTGTTTTGAGGGGGTCCCCCCTTGTACAATAGCAAATGCGCACATGAAAAGACATTTAACATTATTAGTCATTAGAGAAATACAAGTTAAAACCATGAGAAGATACCACTATACATCTACTGGATTGTGGTAATTTAAAGATTCATATTGTAATCCCCAGAAGAACCATAAGGAAAAGATCAAAGAGGTATACATTAAAAACCAATAGGGGAAATAAAATGGAATATTAAGAATATTTCTTTAATCAAAAGAAGGCATGAAAGAAGGATGAGTAGAACAAAAACAAGATGACACAATTAGAAGGAATAAAGGTTTAACTAAATGAAAACAGCAATAAATTGCATTATATGTAAATAAACTAAACACTTCAGTTAAAAGACAGATTGTTTATATTAGAAAGAAAGTCATAATCAAAACCATGATCTAAGTTTTATCCTAAAAACTATAAAAAGAAGAGCATGTTAAATTCAAGGTAAGTAGAGGCCAGGCTCGGTGGCTCAGCCTGTAATCCCAGCACTTTGGGAGGCCGAGGTGAGTGGATTACCTGACCCTGCATGTTCAAGACTAGCCTGGGCAACTTGGCAAGAGCTCATCTCTACAATAAATAAAAAATTAGCCAGGCGTGGCAGCACACATCTGTAGTTCCTGCTACTTGAAAGGCTGAGGCGGAAGGATCACCAGAGCGCAGCAGGTCGACACTGGAGTGATCATGAGTGTGCCATGGCACTCCATCCTGGGCGGCAGAGTGGGACTCCACTTCAAAAACAAACAAACAAACAAAGTATGTAGAGATAGGAAAAATATAGATAAAGCAATAATCTATGGATTGTCTGTAATGGAAAACAGACAAGCAATAGAGAGAATTAACAAGACCAATAAACGAGTCCTCTAATAAACTAATACAATTCATAAACACCTAACAGGATTGATCAAGAAAAAAGGAGTTAAAACATCAATTGTCAATATCAAGGATGAAAGAGTGGTTATCATTATAGATCCTATGGACATCAGACAAGAAATAAGAGAATGTTATGATAGACTGTAGGCCAATAAATTCAACAAGATAAATGAGACAAATAATTTGAAAAATACTAACTATTAATATTGACACAAGATGAACTAGTACATCCAAAAGTCCTATATCTATTGAAAAAATTATATTTGTTTTAAAAAATTTCCCCACAAAGACAGTTCCAAGCCTAGTTATCTTCAATGGTTAATTGTATCAAACTTGTAGAGAAGACATACTAGCGATCATACACAAACTCTTTCAGAAAGTAGAGAAGGAGACAATCTTGACTCATTTTATGAGGCCACCATAATCCTAATACAAAAAACTGGACAAGTATATTACAAGAAAAGAAAATTATAAGCCAATATTCCTCACAAACACAGATATACAAATCATTCAAGAATTATTAGAAAATGAAAGCTGACAATATATAAAATATATAATACATCCTGACCAAATGAGATTTATCTCAAGAATACAGGTACAAGTTTAATTTCACATTCAAAAACAAATCGATGCATTGTAGTCAATAGTAATCATAACAAAGTATTTACTTTGAAGTAAATTAAAAATGCAAGATGTATGGGTAGATGGATGGATAGAGGGATATATAGGTGATAAAGCAAGTATAGTAAAAGATTAATGGTAGACTGTAGTTGGTGGGTATATGGTTTACTTAAATTTTTTTTTTACCTTGGCCATACATTTGTAAATAATTGTTTGTAACAAAATCCTGGAAAAAACTAATCATTTAAGCCAACCATATTATAAGAATAAAGAAGAAAAAACATGACCACTTCAATTGATTCAGAAAAAACATTTCACAAAATTCAACGCCCATTTCTGATTTTAAAAACTCTCAAGTAGGCAAAGAAGGGACTTTTCTCAATATAATAAAGAACATCTACCAAAACTTACATCTCACTCATATTTAGTGATTAAATAGTGAACATTTTTTCTTCTCTTTAAGATTAGGAAAAAAAGCAAGAATATCTACTCTCATCATCTCTATTCAACACTGTTCTGGTGATCCTAGTCATTGCAGTAAAGCAAGAAAAGAAAAGAAAAAGAATGCTAATTTGAAAAGAAGAAATAAATCCGTCCTTATTTACACATGACTAGATTTTTCATAGCATCTACAAAATGACTACTAGAACTAATAAATGATTTTATCAGATGCACAATAAACACAAAAATCAATTTATTTTTATATCCCAGTAGCAAGTAATATGGAAATAAAATTTTCAAAAATTAATTCATAATAGTTTTGTAAGACATAAAATACTTAGGAATAAATCTAACAAAAGACATGTAATACCTCTAATTTAATAGCTATTTCACAGAGAAAAGACATATTAATTGTCAATAAACATGGAAAAAAGTGATCAGTATTGCTAGTTGTGAGGAAAACGCAAGTTAAAGCCACTACATTCATGAAAATGGACAAAATTTTAATTAAAAAAATTAAAAGAAAATTATTTCCTATCTAGAATTAGAATTCTAGATAAAAAAGAGTTAAACACAAGTTGACAAAATAAAGAATTAAAGAGTGGTTATCACTATAGATCCTATGGATGTCAGGCAAAATATACAAGAATGTTATGATAGACTGTAGGCCATTCTGAACACAGATGTTCAGCAAAAGCATCAGAAAAAATATGAAGACAGAACAGTTATTATTTACATCTGCAAATTTCAAAAATTTATTTCCTGTGAAATCTTTCTCTAATAGGAGGTTTTACTTTTTCGTAATTAAGGTGTAAACAAGAGAGAAAGACATGGAACCCAGGATAGTTTAACACAGCATAAAGACAAAGGGATTTCTAGAATGACTGAGGAAGGAAGTCTCAAGACCATAGCTATGAGCACTTAGTGAGAAACAAACCCATGATGGCCAGTGAATAATACTTACACAGTTAGAGTAATATACACTCTGAATATTAGTTTAACCAAAAATTAGGATAGGAATATAAAGGGTTGAAAATATTTAGGCAGGAATGACATAAGAAAGTTATGTTCTCAACTATTAAAATAAAAAAACAGATAATGTCTCAAATCAAGAAATAACAATCAACATATACTATAATATTTTCTTTAGAAATATCAAGGTAAAAAAGGAAAAAGTGGGGAGAAAAATCTACACAAATGAAGAAAAACAAAAAGAGGAATATAGGTCTTACACAGATCCCTGGGAGGTCAGACACTGAGAAAATAAACATCGGAATGCAAACAATGAAGAGCCCCCAGAATGAGTGGTCACATACAACAAATCTAGACATTAAGACAATAATAGAGGGAATAAAAACAATTGAGGAGAGACAAGAGGAAAATAGGAAGGAGTTGATAACTGAAATAACAGCCGTAAAGAATACTGTGATTGAAATAAATAACAAACTAATAAGCATGGAAAGCAGAATTAGCTAAGCTGAAGAAAGACTCTCAGAGCTTGAAGACTAAAATACAGAACTAACCTAACTGTCAAAAACGTAGAAAAGAAGCTTAAAAAGACAACAAAACCTTCAAGAGATGAATGATTACTTCAAGAGACCAACCCTAAGAGTAATTGGACTTCCTGAGGCAGAGAGACAAAGACCACCCTGGAACAAACATCCCAAGAAATTATTCAAGAAAACTTCCCTCATCTCATCAGTGATGCAAAAATCCAAACACAAGAGAATGAGAACAACAAATGAGACAACAAATGAGAAGACCAACTCCCAGACACAATAATTTGCCTTAAAAAAAAGCTATAAAAGAAAAAATCCTGAAGGCAGCAAGAGAAAAAGGTCAAACTACCTACCAGGGAAGACCAATTAGAATAGCAGCAGAAGTTGGGCTCGGTGGCTCAGCCTGTAATCCCGCACCTTTGGGAGGCTGAGGTGAGTGGATTGCCTGAGCCCTAGGGTTCGAGACCTGCCTGGGCAGCGAGACCTCATCTCTACAATAAATCAAAAAATCAGCCAGGCGTGGTATCGCATGCCTGTAATTCCGGCTACTTGGAAGGCTGAGGTGGAAGGATCGCTGGAGCCCAGCAGGTCGAGGCTGCAGTGGCCGGGAGCAGCCACTGCACTCCAGTCTGGGCGACAGAGTGAGGCTCCAACTCAAAAAAAAAAAAGAATAGCAGCAGATTTATCTACAGAAACCCTTCAGGGTAGGAGAAGTTGGAGCTCAATCATCAAAGATAAACAATTTCAACCAAGAATAACCTACCAGCTGGGCTCGGTGGCTCAGCCTGTAATCCTGTGCCTTTGGGAGGCTGAGGTGAGTGAATTGCCTGAGCCCACAGGTTCGAGACCCGCCTGGGCAGCTTGGCGAGACCTCATCTCTACAATAAATCAAAAAATTAGCTGGGCGTGGTAGCGTGCGCCTGTAGTTCCAGCTACTTGGAAGGCTGAGGCGGAAGGATTGCCGGAGCCCAGCAGGTCGAGGCTGCGGTGGCCAGGAACAGCCACTGCACTCCAGTCTGGGTGACAGAGTGAGACTCCAACTAAAAAAAAAAAAAAAAAAAAAAAGAATAACCTACCCAGCCAAGCTAAGCTTCATCAGTGAGAGAGAATTAAAATCTTTCCCAGACATCTAATCCCTAAGAACTTATGCTGCCTCCAGACAATCTCTACAAGAAACACTTAAGAAAGTATTAAACACAGAAGAAAAGGAGAAAAGAATGATAATGCTGTTCACACGAGTACAGGGAAAAGATGGAAAACACATGAATTAACCCCGAAACCAAAGGAAAGACAACAAATAAACAGGAACAACAACAACTCTATAAGAAACTCATGACAGGAATAAACCCCTCATTTAAATAATTAGCCTGAATGTGAATGGACTAAATGCACCACTGAAAAGACACAGAATGGTGAACTGGATAAGAAACCATAACCCCATTATTTGCTGCATCCAGGAGACTCATCTCACTACAAGGGATGCACACAGACTCAAAGTTAAAGGATGGAAAATGAGTTTCGGGGCAAATGGATCACAAAAGAAGGCAGGAGTTGCAATCTTAATATCAGACAAAACAACCTTTAAACTATCAAAAATTAGAAAAGATGCAAAAGGACACTACATAATGATAAAAGGTTCAATCCATCAACAAGAAATATTCATCTTAAACATATATGCACCCAACACAGGAGCACCAGCATTTATAAAACAACTACTAAATAAACTAAAAAAAGATATTGGCTCTAAGACTATTATAGCAGGGGACTTAAATACCCCACCGACAACCCTAGATAAATCACTGAGGAAAAAAAATCAACAAGGACATCCAGAACCTAAACTTTACACTTGACCAAGTGGATTAGTGGAAGCCTACAGATTATTCCACCCAATAACCACAGAATATATATTCTATTCATTGCCACATGGAACATACTCCAAGATCAATCACATTTTTGGCCATAAATCAAGCATAAACTAATTCCATAAGGTTGAAATCTTGCCGTGCACTTTCTCAGACCAAAGTGGAATAAAAATAAATATCAAAACCAACAACATTTCTCCAAAGCCCACAAAGACATGGGCACTAAACAGCATGATGCTGAACAATGACTGGGTCAACAACTGAAATCAAAGAAGAAATTAAAAGAGTCCTGGAAACAAATGAAAATGAAGAAACATCTTACCAAAACCTCTGGGATGCCATGAAATCCGTTTTAAGAGAGGAATTTATATCTCTACGAGCACACATCAAGAAAATGGAAAGATCACAAGTGAAGAGCCTAACAAATCACCTAAGGGAGCTAGAAAGAGAAGACTATCGAAACTCCAACTTTAGCAGAAAAATCCAAATCACAAAAATAAGAATCCAAATATAGGATGACAAAGAAAAAGAGAGAAAAAGCCCAAATAAACACAATCAGAAATACAAAAGATCAAATCACAACTGATCCCGAAGAAATACAAAAGATTATCAGAGATTACTATGTACACCTATATGGAAACAAACTTGATAACCTAGATGAAATGGAGGACTTTCTGACATCACACAACCACCACAGGTTAAAACAAGAAGACATTGAGACACTAAATAGACCAATAGCCACCCAGGAATTTGACTCTATCAAACAAAAACTACCTACAAAAAAAAGCCCTGGACCGATAGCTTTCCAGCAGAATTCTATAAAATGTACAAGGAGGAGCTGATACCAATCCTATTGAAAGTATCTAGGCAATTGAGAAAGATGGAATTCTCCTCAAATCATTTTACGAAGCTAACATTACACTGATACCCAAGCCGGGTAAAGATCCAACAAAGAAAGAGAACTACAGGCCAATATCCCTTATGAACATAGATGCAAAGATCCTCAACAAGATTCTAGCAAATCGGATCCAAAAACACATCTCAAGTATCATCCACCATGACCAAGTAGGCTTCATCCCCAGGATGCAGGACTGTTTCAACATTCACAAGACCATAAGTGTCATCAAATACATCAACAGAAGTAAAAGCAAGAACCACATGATTATCTCATTAGATGCAGAAAAAGCTTTTGATAAAATCCAGCATCCCTTCTTGATAAAACCCCTCAAATACCTAGGTATAGAAGGAACATACCTCAAAATAGTAAGTGCCATCTACGATAGATCCACAACCAACCTATTGCTAAATGGTCAGAAACTAGAATCATTTCCCCTGAAAACTGGAACAAGACAAGGCTGCCCACTCTCACACCTCTTGTTCCATATTGTGTTGGAAGTCCTAGCTCAGGCAATTAGACAAGAGAAGGAAACCAGGGTTATCCAAATTGGAAAAGAGAAAATCAAGTTATCCCTCTTTGCTGATGATATGATCCTATACCTTGAAATCCAAGAGAATCTGTCAAAAGCGTGCTTGCACTGATAAAGGACTTTGGAAAAGTCTCAGGGTACAAAATAAATGTGCAAAAGACAGCTGTATTCCTTTACACAACAACAAGCAGGCAGAGATCCAAATAAAAAGCATAAACCCACTCACAGTAGTCACCAAAAGAATGAAATACCTTGGCATCTTCCTAACCAGAGAAGTGAAAGACCTTTACAATGAAAATTACAAAACACTGCTCAGAGAAATCCAAGAAGACACAAACAAATGGAAAAATATTCCATGCTCATGGAAAGGAAGAATCAACATTGTTAAGATGTCCATCCTACCAAAGGCAATCTACAGATTCAACGCAATACTCATTAAGCTACCAACATCATTCTTCTCAGACCTGGAAATGACAATACAGAAATTCATATGGAAACATAAATGACCACGAATAGCTAAAACAATCCTTAGCAAAAGAAACAAAGCAGGAGGTATCACACTCCCATACTTCAAACTTTACTATAAGACTACAGTAATCAAAACTGTCTAGTATTGGTACAAGAACGGGCATATAGACCAATGGAACAGGATAGAGATTCTGGAAGCAAAGCCTCAATTCCTCAACCAACTCATCTTTGACAAAGCCTCCAATAACAACTAATGGGGAAAGGAGAACCTATTCAGTAAATGGTGCTGGGAAAACTGGCTGGACACATGCAGAAGATTGAAACAGGACTCCTACCTATCACCATACACAAAAATTAACTCTAAATGGATCAAAGACCTGAATGTAAAACCTCCAACTATAAGAATCTTAGAAAACGCAGGAGACATCCTTATGAAAACTGGAACTGGGAACCAATTCCTATTTAGAACCCTAAAGCCAAATATCTTAAGAAATAAAATAGACAAGTGGGACCTCATCAAATTAATGAGCTTCTGCAAAGCAAAAGAAACCATCAAGAGAGCAGGGAGACAGCCCACAGAATGGCAAAAAATATTTGCCAACTGTTTATCCAACATAGGCCTAACATCTAGGATCTACAAGGAACTCAAATGCGCCGAAAGGAAAAAAACAAACAGCTTCTTTAAAAAGCGGGCAAAAGACATGAATAGACACTTCTCAAAAGAAGATATACCGGCAGCCAACAGACACTTGAAAAAGTGCTCAGCCTCACTCATCGTCAGAGAAATGCAAATATAAACCACATTGAGATACCACCTAACCCCTGTAAGAATGGCCATCATTAATAAAACAAACAGCAACAGATGCTGGCGAGGATGTGGAGAAAAAGGAACCCTTTTACACTGCTGGTGGGAATGCAAACTGGTGTAGCCTCTTTGGAAGACAGTGTGGCAATTTCTGAAAGAACTAGAAATTGACCTTCCATATCACCCAGCAATTCCCCTACTGGGAATATACCCAGAGGAACTCAAATTATTCTACAAAGAAGATACCTGCACACATATGTTTGTTGCAGCTCTATTCACAATAGCAAAAACATGGAACCAATAGTGTTGCCCATCAAAACTGGACTGGATAAAAAAAATATAGTACATATACATGATGGAATATTATGCAGCCATAAAGAAGGACAAATATATGGACTTTGCAGCAACTTGGATGAATTTGGAGTCGATCATCCTCAGTGATTTATCACAGAAATAAATAACAGAGTTCCATATGTTCTCACTCATCAATGGACCTTGGACAATTATAATGCTATAAGAAAGCGACTGGCAGTAGTGGGAAACTGTCAGGGAATGGGGGGTGAGATTGGCAGTTGAGGGAAGCTGCTAGGGGAGGGAGGGGCATACCTCATCAACAAGGGTACCTGCATGATCAATGTTTGCATACTTAACCCTGAAATGTATGCCACATCTTTCTGATAAAAATTTTTAAAAAATAAATTAAAAAGGAAATATCAAGGTAAACACAGCCAAGTCAAGAGTTTAAATTCTTTAAAAGCGGTTTTCTTTACAAAAGAAAGCATCCCTATAATCATATATTTAATTTAAAAACCCAACAAACAAAAGAATCCTTACCTTGAAAAAAATGTATAACCCTTTACAGATATTCACCATTATACATCCCTTGGTTCTTCTGAACAAATACTCTTGCTTTAAAAATATTTTTTAAGTCTTTTGTTAAGTATATATTTTACCTGTTTTTTTCTTTTATCTCCCTTTCTCTTCTCTTTTCTCCTCTCCTCTCCTCTTCTTTTTCTATCTTCTTTTGTTCTTTTGCTCTTTCTTTTTTGTTTTTAAGTTGAGTGCAGTGACACGATCATGGCTCACTGTAACTTTGACCTCCTGAGCTCAAGTGCCCACTCCTGGTTCCTTCCTTCCTTCCTTCCTTCCTTCCTTCCTTCCTTCCTTCCTTCCTTCCTTCCTTCCTTCCTTCCTTCCTTCCTTCCTTCCTTCCTTTCTCTCTCTCTCTCTTTCTTTTTCTTTCTTTCTAAACCTCATTCACCTGGAATTATTTACCTGATTCCAATGAGTTTCTATTAGTCCTCCTGTTTTCAAAATGTCTTTCAAGTAGTGTATATTATCAATCTTTTGAAGTTTGTTTACTTGCAAGTAAAATGTCTTGCCTTTCCTATGGATCCCCAAACTACTCCTGAAAAGGCTTATGGTGTAAAATTTAGATTGTGCTTAGGTATAAAAAAAGAATCTGTTAACTTCTGCCTGTATATTACTTGTTCTTTTAATCTCTTCTTGAAAGTATTTTTTAGCAATTGACCAAAGCCATATCTCAAAAATTGCCAGGCCTATGATTTTATTTCCTTTTTTTTTAACTCAGGGTCTCACCCAGTCACCCAGGGTGGGGTGCAGTGGCACAATCATGACTCACTGCAGCCTCAAACTTCTGGGCTCAAGCAAGCCTCCTGCCTCAGCCTCCCAAGTAGCAGGAACTACAGACATGCACCAACATGCCTGGATAATTTTGTTTTTTTGTAGAGATAAGATCTTTCTATGATGTCTAGACTGTTATCAAACTTCTGGGCTCAAGTGATGCTCCTGCCTCAGCCTCCCAAAGTGTTAAGATTACAGGTGTGAGCCACTGTGCCTGGCTTGAGATTTTATTTCCAAAACATTCTATATCAATTAAGAAACTGAAAACAATCCAAGTTTCCATCAGTCAGAATCTGGTTAAATAAGTTATGGTGCACCTACCCAATGAAATGTTATGTAGCTATTAAAAAAAAGAAAACTCTATGTACTGATATGAAAATATATGTTGTCAAATGTTAAAAAGCAACGTGCAGGACAGTGTTTAGAGTGTTCCATTTTTGTGTAAGAAAGGAGAGAATATATATTTGCATAAACACTGGAAGAACATATAAAAAAAACAAAATGGGGTGAAAGGGAGAAGGAATAAGACTTGTCAATATGTACTTTTTATGTAGTTCTGATTTTCAAGCCATGTTAATGTACTACTTTATTAAACAAAATGGGAAAAAATGACCAGAAAATGGTTGGTTCTGAGAAACAGAAATAGAGGGAATGTGTCAAAGACTGATGTTTTGAATTACAATTTCTTGGGGCACAATTTTAGTTTTTAAATCATTTACATATAAAGTGAGTTACCAGCAGAAGAATTGAAAAGAGTACTGGTTAAAACCAGTTATTTCTAGGAAGTGTGTATGAAAATGGACAAGAATGAGGCAGGTGGATATTATATTTCATTAAAAACCATTACTATTTCATATTTTTAATCTTATACTTGTGTTACTTTGATAAAAATAAAAATAAAACATTTTACCACCCCACCCCAACAAAAAGAGAAACTCTCTACTAGTCACACAGAGGAACTGTGTTTACTTCGTAAGCTTTCCTAGTCAAAACCACCTCCTTAGTTCTAAGTAAAGACAATGCATTTTACTAATGCAGTCAAGACTCAGCCTCTTCAACCGGAAAAGCAATGTCTGGTTTTGCTAAAGATACAATCTTCAAGTAATATATGTGTCAGAAACCATTTCATATCAGTTAATATAGATTAATGCCATTTTTAAATCTATTGCATAGATGCCACAGTGTGGAGATACTGTAATTAAACTACTTCCCGTTTGATGGACATTTTGCTGTTTCTAGTACTTTGTCATTACAAACAATGCCACAGTAAACATTTGTGCACACCATAAATCACTGAGCCCATGTGTAAGAATAGATCCCTAGAATGGAATTAGTGGGTCAAAGAATACATTCAATTTTATAGATTTTCCACAATGAATATGAATAACTTTTGCAATCAGAAAAAAGTAAGCTAAAATAATTAACTGTAAGATAAAGGTCTTGTTTTTCTAGTATTTTGTAGTCAGTACTATACAAGTTTTTAAACTTCTGGATTCCATGAAAGTCAAAGAAAGAAAGCCTGCATGCAATTTACTCATGTGGCAAATCCTCATATGTTCCCCACAATTCTAAAATAAAATAAAATAAAGAAAGAAGGCCTAGCCTAAAATATATCATGGTGAATTGTCATGACTGGTTCATTGTAAACTATAAAGAGTTGCTGCTGTCTCAGATGTGTAGAGACATGTCTGGAAGAAGCTGCTTTTATTTTAATATTAAAACTTCACTTTAACAGATTTTAATTTAATTTAATTTTTTCTTTTTTGAGTTGGAGTCTCACTCTATCTCCCAAGCTGGAGTTCTGTGACACACTCACGGCCACCCCAGTGTCGATCTGCTAGGCTCTGGCAATCTTTCCTCCTCAGCCTTTCAAGTAGCCGGAAATACAGGCACGTGCTACCATGCCCAGCTAGTTTTTTTTGTTTTAAATTTATTGTAGAGATGAGGTCTCACCAAGTTACCTGGGTTGGTCTCGAACCAGGGGCCTCAGGCAATCCACTCGCCTTGACCTCCCAAAGTGCTGGGATTACAGACTGAGCCACCGAGCCTGGCCTTAACAGATTTTTAAAATAGAGTTTTAAAATTAAAATTTTCTTTTCATAGAATATTGAGATATTATTTGTTAAGATTAACTTTGATTTAATAGAATTATTTAAACTTTAACTCTAAAATGAAGTAAAATACAAAGTAGAGCAATTATCTGTTATGTTTATGAAAGTTTCCTTTGCTTAAAATCAAGTGGGATTTGGTAAAAGCCTTATTTTATTTTATTTTATTTTATTTTATTTTATTTTAGTTGGAGTCTCACTCAGTTGCCCAGACTGGAGTGCAGTGGCCGCTCCCGGCCACCGCAGCCTCGACCTGCTGGGCTCCGGCGATCCTTCCGCCTCAGCCTTCCAAGTAGCCGGAACTACAGGCATGCGCTACCATGCCTGGCTGATTTTTTGATTTATTGTAGAGATGAGGTCTCGCCAAGTTGCCCAGGCGGGTCTCGAACCCGCGGGCTCCGGCAATCCACTCACCTCAGCCTCCCAAAGGCGTGGGAAGAACCTTATTTTATCAGAGTTCTAATTAGTAAAAGATCTGAAGGCCCAAATTATAATGCCTTCAGTATTAACCCTAAGGACCATGGTATCAGTGCAATTTCTCACATTTAGGTAGAATAGAGAGTTAGAGGAAAGGAAAAAAACACAAAAATTCCCATTTTATCCAAGAGCCAAGTATTTTGTCTGAATTACCAGAATAATCAGTGCAACTCTTAAATTCAGTTTGTGTTTTGCCTGTGTGGACACAGTCTAAAGAAGCGCCTAAGATAAAACTTTAGTGAGATTACGGAGCCCCAAAGATTAATTTCTCTCTACAACAGAAAATGGGTACAACCTAAATAGTCTTATTGAAAGATTGGCACTAAGTGATGGAAAGCTGATTCAGGAAGGTACTCAAGATTTTTCTATTGTGCCATCCCACTCAGAATAGCTTTTTAATGCATTCCTTTCCACTTCTCCTTGTCATTTTCTTAAGAGTGGCATCATTATGGGTGAACAAGAAGCTTCATCCTTTGAATTTTATTTTAAAGATGTGGGGTACAATTCAGGATTAGGTATACAAGTGGTCATTGTACAGGTAAAGTACAGGAAGGTACTCAAGATTTTTCTATTGAGTTGTATGTATTGAATTGTATGTATTAAATGAGTTAATTGTGTATGTGAATTATATCTCAATAAAACTGTTACCCAAAGGAAAGAAGTAATCAGGACAGGTCAGGGAAGTATAGCAGGTCATATACAATCACATGTCTCTGGGAGATCTGGCTCCTGGGGCTTCCTAGAGACAACCAGATCTAACAGTGAGCTTGTTAGCACAGCTAGATTTAAACCCCTTTGGGCCTCTATTCTCAGACAGTTGGGTTTTTGAATGATCCACAGCTACAGCTGGAAAAGCACTTGAACAATTCTAGAAGTTTCAGCCTGTCACAGGCCTAGGGAAACCTCTTGCATTGGACGAAGCAGGTTGTTCAGTTTATATATCAATCATCTGGATCTCCAGTCACCTAAACTCTTGGGTGGATGAAGTCAGCTACCCAGTAGGGAACACTAGCCATTGGGTGCTGGAAAATGGAAGTCACTGGGTTAAGCAGGGGTGGCACCATATGAGAGCAGAGCAAAACAAAAGGTAGGTGGTAAGCAATCCCTCATTGAGAAGCCCATAGGATAAGAAAGAAAATCATCAATACCCAAGTCTGACTTAACTGCAAAATTATTCAAAAATGGAAACAAATTTTACATGAACATTTTATCATACTTTAAAACATATAATTGTACACTCACTCACCAATCTACTGACTTAAGGCTAAAGCTTTTTCTCTAAATATGAACACGCTAATGAGCTTTTCTCCTCGTCCTTCTTGTATAAACAGCACATTTATGCTTTGTCTGATTTCCAGTTTCTGTTTATTTAAAGTGGATAAAGAACTTAAAGACATGAGCAAAGAAATCTGAGCGTTAGACACCTTCTAGATTTTCATCCTTGTCCTCATCTTTACAGATATCTCAATAATGACTAAGTTGACAATTATGGTTTGAGTCAGTTAATAATAATTTTTGTAGTATTAAAACTCAATTTTTATAAAAACACTTTTTTCATAGCTATATCTACTCTATTAATGTAATATTTAGTTATATGATAATGTAATGATAATTACTGGTGTTACCAGTTTTGGGGACAACGTCAGCTGCCTTGGAGGCAACTGGTGGGACAGAAGTACTCAGTGCTCGCCTGTGAGAAGCCTCTATCTATCCTCACAAGTGCAGTATAATATAATGAGCAGTAGTGAGCACATTTCAAAGAGGGACTAAAAGCATCTGTTAGTCTACCTGATCATATTAGTGGAGGTTGACCAAGAGACTTTTGTTGTACCCAGTTCCCCTCTCCACCACAGAGCCTAAGTGATTGGACCTTGCACTGAAGTCTGTTTTGAACCTGGATCCTATCAACCAGTCTTCAGTCTCCCAGGAGTGACTTTTAGATGCCCCCAATGATCCCAATCTCTTCTCTTGGAATTCACACCTGTGTAATCTCCTCTTCTCTATTGTAGGTGAAATCTGTGACTTGCTTCTAACCAAAATAATGTAATGGATGATGGGATGTTACTTACATGATTATATTATATAAGATTGTAACTTACACCTTGCCAGCAGCCTCTCTCTCTCTCTCTCTCTCTCTATCTATCTCTATCTCGATCTCTCTCTGTCTCTCTCCTTTTCAGTTTGCATGCTTTGATGAAGCAAGCAGCCATGTTCAGAAGGCCTATGCAACAAGGAAATGAGATGAGCCCCTGATTAACAGCCAGCAAGGAACTGAGACCCTCAGTTCTACTAGGAACTAAGTCCTGACAGCAACCATGAGACCTTGAAAATAAATCCTTCCCCAGTTGAGTCTCAGATGAGACCCTAGCACCAGCCAATACCTTGATTGCAGCTTTGTGAGAGACCCTGAAGCAGAAGATCCAGTTAAGCCATGCTTGGACTCCTGAAGCTGAGAAATTATAAATATGTGTGTTGTTTTAAGCTACTTTTTTTTAAAATGCAGGTCTAAATACCAACTCTGCCTTGTCCAGAGCATTTGATTTTACATTTCCTCAGAGGGACTAATATTGTTGCACAGACCAGTAAAGTAAGCAATAAGATGTGGCAGATATTTCTTTCAAAAGTTTCTATAAACTGAAGTATTCATAGGTGAAATAATAGGTTGTCTGGGATTTGCTTTAAATCACTCAATGAAGCCGGGCTCGGTGGCTCAGCCTGTAATCCCACGCCTTTGGGAGGCTGAGGTGAGTGGATTGCCTGAGCCCGCGGGTTCGAGAACCGCCTGGGCAACTTGGTGAGACCTCATCTCTACAATAAATAAGAAATCAGACCAGCGTGGTAGCACGTGCCTGTAATTCCGGCTACTCTGAAGGCTGAGGCGGAAGGATCGCTGGAGCCCAGCAGGTCGAGGCTGCGGTGGCCGGGAGCGACCACTGCACTCCAGTCTGGGCGACAGAGTGAGACTCCAACTCAAAAACAAAACAAAACAAAACAAAACCAAAAAAAATCACTCAGTGGGAGGTGGGTGGGGTGGGCATCAGGGTAGTGTTCCAAAGAATGGAGGGAATATCTATGAAACAAGCTGAGCCATATATTGGTAATTATTGAAGCTGAGTGATATATACATGGAGGCTCATTATATTATTCTGTCTACTGTTGTGTATGTCTGAAAAATTTCATAATAAAGCAAAAACAGTTTCTGTAATGTCACACTTCTGCAAAGGTAACAACAATTTAAATAATGAGTGTTACTAAGTTTTGTTAAATACTGTACAAAGTAATGGAAATATTGCAATTCAAGGTAGGTGATATGGATATTTTTCACTTGCTTTTTTATTATAGAGATGTGGGGTACAAGTCAGGATTAGGTACATAAGTAGTCTATGTGTAGGTGAAGTTTGGACTCCAACTGGTCCTTACTTCCTCTGGTTTAGGACAAGGTACCCTTTGTGTCATTACATGCCCCTTCTCCTTCCTTCCCCTGGCAGTTTCCCATGACTGCTGATCCCCCCTCGTGCTATTGTGGTCAATGTTCAGGTCCCACTTATGAGTGAGAACATGTGGTATTTATTTCTTTGTTTCTGTGATAGATCACTAAGTATGATGGTCTCTAACTCCACCCAATTTACCGTGGAGTTGATATGGATATTTTTGTATTTGAGACATGGTTTTTTTTCCCAGATGTTATTTACACATACAAATTATGACATCGTTAATTATTCAGTTTCAGGGAGGGAAGGGTCCAAGACTGAAGATTTTTAAGTGTATTTTGGTTACTTAAGTTCTATGCCATCAATGATTACATTAATTGGCAATTTCTTTGTACAGAAAATTCAAGTAGAAAAAAATCACAAATGTATTGACTATATCGTATACACTATATATGTATATACATAGCTAGTAACAGAAATAAGACAAAAAATAACACTATAAGAAAAAAAAACAGTTTTGTTGAAAGTTTTTCCAAACTTGAAGAAAGTCTATGCTTTCTTCAGTAAAGGGAATACTGAGACATTTCAAGGACTGTTGGACTTAGAATCTGAGTTGACAAGATACCCAGAGACCCAAAACATCATCATGGTCCACTGAGAGAGTGAAAATTAAAGTCACTCAATTCTTCTCAGATCCAGCACATTCGACACAGTGGGGACAAATGAGGTCTTTGATTTAGCAAGAAAAGGGCTCTTTTAAATTCCCTTTTTAAAAAAATGTATTTAGTCACTAAATCATTAAACAAATATTATTGAATATCTGTACCATGATAATCAAAGAGCTTATTGTTTGGTAGGATAGATGGGGAAATTACTTAAAGTCCAGCTTTCAGGAATAAAGTGACATTTTTGAGCAAGGCCTTAAGGATAGAGCTTTACAGTGGCTTGAAATTACCTTGCAAGCAGGAAATGATTGGGCAGAAAATGGTCTTAATGGAAGTGAAATCATATGCACAGTCCCTTACAAAGTTTCTTATGTATATGGTCACATTTGATTCTCATAGAATATCAAGAAATATTGTCTATCTAAACAAAAGCTTAATTGAATGAAACTGATGGTAGAGCCACCAGGTAAATCTTGTTAACAAGACACATCTGTCACAAAGGAGCAAATGACTGTTGTCTCTGGCTATGTAGGCACCATCTGATGGGGACTTCTCAGCCTTCTAGTAAGGGCATTTCAAACAAAAGGATGTCATAGTCTGACATCCTTTGACTATTATAGTCTCCTATAATTGCTATATCTTTAAAATAAGATATACTGAATTTATTAGTTATATAATTTTGCAGATAATCCTTCATTTCTGATAACATTGTTTTTCTCCTCTAAAAGTAGGCACAATCCTTCTTGTTCATCCATTAATTCATTGAAAAAATATGTATTTATCGAGTGCCAAGTACTGCATTAGGCACTATTGAATATCTAAATATAATAGATTTTCACACGAATGGTATTTGTCCCAATAAAGAAAAAAAATGCATAAACATTATCCAGTATATTACTTATTTTAATTTAGGTGGCTGAAAGAAATGGAAGTAGGCCAGAGAAGAGATAAAAAAAGAAGATGCTGTGTGAATCTCAGTAAATGTGAACTTTTCCTACAAAAAATTCCTATTTAAAACACACCTTAGAGTTTACAAAATGTTACCATGTGTGCATTGCTTTATTTAATCTACTCGTAGCTACCCCCTGAGAGAAGTATTTCCATTTCAAAATGTGAAAACAGAGATTCATCATCGTGGAACAATTTTTTCAGTGCTACACAGCAAGTGATAAGAGTCAGGACTCAGACCCTCATCTTCTAACTCTGTAGCAGACACTAGATCCGGACATATACCAGCTGAATCCTTACTCAAGAAGGGGAAACCTGTGCAGCTGTGGAGAGTTTAGTCACCAGACAGCCTCTAGCTGTCAGTTCCTCCCACAGCTGCAGAGAGTCACCTTGCCCCAAGATTGCACCCTTCCTGGGACAACCTGCATCTAGTGGCAGAGACAGGCAGCGCTATAAAGGTATGGCCATTTTTACTTTATACAGGGCACTTGGATGGGCATTATTTGCTTTAGGGTTCCCTACCCAGTTGGCCAAGGCCTTGTTTTACCTGCACAGCAGCTCATTTTCTCCCTCTGCCCAATATTGTTTTTTCCTCCTTCCTTGTACAAATGTTTATCCCTAATAAAAATTTTGTGCCCTCAAATGACAATTCCACATTTACTTCCATAGAACCTTGCAATGATTGGTTTGGGGAGTGTTTAGAGAAAACAGCCAAGAGAATGCATTTTTGGAGCCCGATCACTTACCTTTCAAGTGGAAACGAGAACCCCCTCACTAGTGGTTAGTGAAACACAGATGGCCTCTGGCACCATGCAGCAGTCCAATTATTAAAAGTTTCACCCGAGGAGCACTGGAAATGCACCATGGGTGCCATATATAAGGCATTTGAAATACAGAGAGGGAATAGTGACTACATGGCTCACATGATCTGATGACTACAAATATAATAAACTACTGAGGGTAACAGGCAATAGAAAGCCAGAAAGCTAACAAGGCCTCTTTGGGTATAATGCAAAAGAGCTCTTCACCTCCTATATCATCAGGAGGGCAGAGAACTCTGAAAAACAAATCTAGGACTTAATAGAGTGGTTGGACTTCAACTAAGGTTAAATACCCAACCAAGACAAGGCCCTTGATTGGGAAAATCAAGCATCCTGATACAAGGACGGATTCATCTAGGTGAGTGCTCACAAAGATTTTAACTTCTCACACTCCCACGAACCTTCTGAGCCAGTAGACATGGCTCACCTTGTTTCTATCAAGAACTATCACCTTACTATTCCTATGGTGAAAGACTATGCAGAGGCCCCTTCCTACGGGCAACATATGCTTCCTCTAAGGACCCACTCCTAACTCCCCTTCAGGATATTATCCTTAGAGTTAGAGCTAAGTTGATGCATGACCCAGCTGGGGATGTGTTGAGCCTCATATCCAGAAAAAGGGATTCTACTTCAAAGAAGCTGAAGGAAGTACCAGCAGGAGAAATAGGAATAAACATGAGACTGGATTCTGAGGATGCTTGATGATGGGGCGGGAGTCAGGGAAAGAAGATTACACAATTGGAAGCGTTTGACTTGAGAGTAAGTTCCTGAGATACAGGATTTAATATCCTGTCAAGGACCCCAGGAAATGGTGCAAATGTTCTACTATGATGGCTTCAAGAAGTAAAGAAGATCTCAGAGAAAAAATATGTCAGAATTGCTGTGGCAAATAGTAGAAAAGGGGATGAAAAGCCTCAGGGAAGTGGGCATTTTGGAATGAATATTACTATGTATAGCCGTAAGATGCACCAGAAGATTATACTCCATGGAAAGATTCAGAGGGCACATTACTGAAAAAGGCCATGAGAAATGCATTGGTGAGAGGGTCACCAGCAAACATCACTCAAGATTTCAGTGGTGGCCTCCCCTACAGGACAGAAATGACATCAGAAAGAGCCCTTACAAATTTAGTTCACTGATAGCACTGTAGAGGATACAACCCAGGATAGCAGAGGTCAGGTAGTGGTACTTAATCACCAGAAGCCAGGAAGTTACAATTATTATAAGACAAAGGTGGCAGGGTAGTCCATGTAGCCTGGCCCAGGAGAGTTATGGAGATTGTTTATAGAACAGGGCATCTCCAGGGACAAAATTTATGGGCAGCTGAAAAGAGTATTACTTAACTTGTAATATTTGTAAAATCTGGGAGGTTGAAGGCAGTCACTTTAATAAAAAGTCATGATTCTTTGTACAGTTTCCAGACCTGAACCAGTTCTCAAACTCAGAACTCACTAACAGAAAAGGTGGCTGGGTCCCTAGGAGATGGGATTCTGGCATTTATCTCTTTCTCTTCCCCCTCTTCCTCCTCCTTCTCCTCCTCCTCTTCCTTCCTCTTCTTTACCTGCAGAGACCTTTGGCCATTTATTTGGGTAAGCATGCACTGGAGAAAGGGAATACATTTAAAAATTTTTTATTCTATTTTAATGTTGTGGGGTACAAATCAGGATTGTATACATAAATAGTTTAGGTTTAGGTGAAGTTTTGGGCCTCCCATTGGACTTCACTTTGTCTGGATTAGGATCAGACACCCTTATTGATGTTATGTGCTCCTCTCCAGCAATGGCCCACTACTACCAATCCCTTTTTTATAGTTTTTTAAAAAAATTTTTATTTAAAAGATGTGGGGTACAACTCAGGGTTAGGTATACAAATGGTCATCGTACAGGTAAAGTTTGGGCCTCACTTTGGTCCCCACTTCACCTGGTTTGAGATCAGGTGCCCTTATTTATGAAGTGTGCTCCTCCCCCCGGCAGTTTCCCACTACTGCCAATCCCTTTCTTACAGTATTATGATAATTGTTCAGGGTCCACTTATGTGTGAGAACATGTGGTAATCAGTTCTTTGTTTTGGTGATAGATCACTTAGTATTATAGTCTCTAAATTCATTCAAGTTGCTGTGAAATCCATATGTTTGTCCTTCTTTATAGCTACATAATATTCCATTGTGTATATGTACTGCATTTTTTTTATCCAGTCCACTTTCATTCCATGTTTTTGCTATTGTGAATAGTGCTATTGTGACTAGTGCTGCAATAAACATCCGTGTGCAGGTATCTTTTTCATAGAATTATTTGAGTTCCTCCGAGTATATTCCCAGAAGGGAGATTGCTGGATCATATGAAAGTTGATTTTTAGATCATTTAGGAATTGCCACACTGTTTTCTACAGAGATTGTACTAGTTTACACTCCCACCAACAGTGTAGAAGTGTCCCCGTTTCCCCTCATCCTCTCCAGCATCTGTTGGTTTTTGAGTTACTGAAGATGGCCATACTGATTAGAGTTAGGTAGTATCTCAATGTAGTTTTAATTTGCATTTCTTTGATGATTAGTGAGGCTGAGCATTTTGTCATGTATCTGTTGGCTGCTCATATATCTTCTTTTGAGAAGTATCTATTCATATCTTTTGCCTACTTTTAACAGGTCTGTTTTTTTTATTTTTTTTTATTTTTGGCACATTTGAGTTCCTTGTAGATCCTGAAGGTTAGGCCTTTGTCAGATATATAGCTGGCAAATTTTGTAGTATTATGATAAGTGTTCAAGGTCCACTTATGAGTGAGAACATGTGGTACTCAATTCTTTTTTTTTTTTTTTGAGTTGGAGTCTCACTCTGTCACCCAAACTGGAGTGCAGTGGCTGCTCGCAGCCTCGACCTGCTGGGCTCTGGCGAACCTTCCGCCTCAGCCTTCCAAGTAGCCGGAATTACAGGCATGCGCTACCACGCCCAGCTGATTTTTTGATTTATTGTAGAGATGAGGTCTTGCTGCCCAGGCGGGTCTCGAACCCACAGGCCCAGGCAATCCATTCACCTCAGCCTCCCAAAGGCGCGGGATTACAGGCTGAGCCACCGAGCCTGGCTGGTACTCAGTTCTTTGCTTCAGTGATAGATCACTGAGTATGATAGACTCTAAATCTATCCAAGTTGCTGCAAAGTCCATATGTCTGTCCTTCTTTATGGCTACATGATATTCCATCATGTATATGTACCACATTTTTTTAATCCAGCTCAGTTTTGATGGGCAGCTCGGTTGGCTCCACGTTTTTGCTATTGTGAATAGTAATGCAATAAATATGTGTGTGCAGGTATCTTTTTTATAGGATGATTTGAGTTCCTCCATGTATATTCCCAGATGGGGGATTGTTGGATCATATGTAGAGTCAATTTCTAGTTCGTTTAGAAATCACCACACTGTTTTCCATAGAGGGTGAATTAGTTTGCACTCCCACCAACAGTGTAGAAGCATTCCCTTTTCTCTGCATCCTTGCCAGCATCTGTTGTTTTTTGTTTTATTAATGATGATCATTCTTACTGGAGTTAGGTGATAGCTCAATGTGGTTTTGATTTGCATTTCTCTGATGATTAGTGAGGCGGAGCATTTTTCATGTGCCTGTTGGCTGCTCACATATATCCTTTTGAGAAGTGTCTATTCATGTCTTTTGTTCATTTAAAAAAATTTTTTATTTTGGAGATAAGGGGTACAATTCAGGGTTAGGTATACAAACCTTCATTATGCAGGTACCCTTGCTGATGAAGTGTCTTTTGCCCATTTTTTAATGAGGCTGTTTGTTTTTTTCCTTTTGACATGTTTGAGTTCCTTGTAGATCCTGGAGGTTAGGCCTTTGGCAAATATCTTTTCCTATTCTGTGGGCTGTTTCCCCACTCTTTTGATGATTTCTTTTGCTTTGCAGAAGCTTTTCAGTTTGATGAGGTCCCGCTTGTCTATCTCATCTCTTATAGCATGGGCATCTGGGGTTTTCTCAGGAATTGGTTGCCTTTTCCAATTTCTGTAAGGGTGTCTCCTGCGTTTTCTAAGATTCTTATAGTTTGAGGCTTTACATTTAGGTCTTTAATTCATTTGGAGTTGATTTTTGTGTATAGTGATAGGCAGGAGTCCTGTTTCATTCTTCTGTATGTGGCCAGCCAGTTGGAGAAGGGAACACTCAAACATTTCAAGCACTGTTGGACCCCGAGTCTGAGTTGACAAAGATACCCAGAGTCCCAAAGCATCATCATAGTCCACTATGAGATAGGGGATATCTGGAGACCAGGTGAAAAATAGAGTCCTGGCCAAGATTCAGTTCACAGGAAGTCCACTGAGTGCAAGAAGTCAATGATAATTATCCCTGTCTCCAAGTGTATGACTGAGTGGTTGACATAACCACTACTTTGTGTCTTTGGCCAGTGAGATAAGGGCTATCACAGTGAGGAAAGCCAAGTGGAACTCTCTGATACTAAACCACCATTACTACCCCCCACACCACTCCTGGCTAAGATAGTACATCTGTAGACTACTGCAAGCTCAACCAAATAGTATCCTCTAATCACAGTTACTGTGTCAGATTTTTGTGAGAGATTAACTTAGCTTCAAATACATGCTGTATGGCTATTGATTTGGCAAATTCATTCTTTTCTATCTCGATCAGAAAAAAGAATCATAAATATTCAAATGGAATAGAAAAGAATATACATTTACAGTTTTGCCTCAGGGCTATATTAGCTCCCCTACCCTCTGTCATAATTTAGTCTGAATAGAGTAGAAACATCTGGACATCCTGCAGAATATTATATTAACCTATTATATGATAACGTTTTGTTGATCAGACCAGATGAGCAAGAGGTATCTAGTATGCTACCTCTTTATAATACACATATACTCTGATGGTGGAGATAAACCCTATGAAGATTCAGAGGTTTACCAGATCCATACAATGTTTAGAGGCCCAGTGGTCAGAGGCATCCTGGGCATTCCCTCCAAAGTAAAACACAAATTCTTGCACATTGCACTTCCTGACATGAAGAAGAAATTATGACACGTGGTGGGTCTGTTCAGGTTCTAGAGTTAATACATGCCACAACTAGGGATTCTGCTGGGATTGTGCTCTGTGTCTTATGATAGGTGACATAGAAGGCTACCAGCTGTGTCTGGGGTCCAGAGCAGTTAAGAGCTCTGTGTCACATTTAGGCTGCCATGCAAGTTGCCCTGCCACTTGGGCCAGACAATCTCGGAGATCATACAGTGTTGGAGGTATCAGTGCTGGGAAAAGATGTCATACAGAATCTGTGGCAAACCCCAGTGGGAGAATCACAACTCATACTCCTATGGTTGTGGAGCAAGGACACGCTATCCGAAGAAGAAAATCACATGCCTTTGAAAATACCTTACGGTATGCTATTGGGCCCTGGTAAAGACGAAACACCTACCACAGAACACCAAGTTATCATGTAACTAGAACTGTATATCATGATCTGAGTCTTACCAGACCCACTAAAGGTCAGGTGGACCCAGTAACAATCCATCAAAAGATGAAGGGGGGTTGTCCAAGAATGATTATGTGCAGGACTAAAAGGCACGAGCAGACTTCAAGATCAGGTAGCCTAAACCCCACTGCACGCACCATTGTTGCACCAGTACCTTTCTTCTGTTCATGCCTTCAGCTTTATGGGGACTCCATCAGATCAACTGAAGGAGAAAGGAAAGGCTTGGTTTATGGATGGGTTGGGTCAGTATGTGAGTGCAAACCACAAATGAACATTGACTGCATTATAGTCTCATTTAGGGAGTGGGGTTCTTGAAAGTGCCAGGTGAAAGTATTCCCAATGGGCAGAGCCTTGGGTGATGCACCTTATCACCCACATTGGGTGGAAAGAGAAATTTTCTGAGGTTGAAATATTTATGAATTTATAATCAGTGGTGAGTAGCCTGGTCAGCCAGTAAGGGGTTTGGGAAGAAAAAGACTGGAAAATTAGAAACAAGGAGATCTGAGGTAGAGGGTGTGAATGGACATGTAAGAGCAGGCACTAAGCATGAAGATGTTTGTATCACGTATTGATGCCCATCAGAGAGCACATAGCTCAGAAAAGGCACTAAACAACCAAGCAGACAAAATGACCTGGACAGTTGATGTCAGCTAGTCTCTGTCCTTGGTCATCACAGTATTGCCATTATGGGCACATGAATAGAGTGGCCACAGTGGCAGAGATGAAGGCTACACATAGGTCCAACAGCGTGGACTCCCATTTACCAAAGCCAATCTAGCTACTGCCACTTCAAAATGTTCAAACTGCCAAATACAGAGACCGACTTTGAGCCCTCAGTATGGCACCATTTCTTGAGGAGACCAACTGGTCACTTGGTGGCAAGTTTACAATATTATGTCCCTTTCATCCTAGAAGGGACAATGGTTCGTTCTCATAGGAATAGACACATATTCCAAATATGAGCTTAACTTTCCAGCTTGCAGCGTCTCAGTTAGCATCTCTATCTCAGGACTTTGGGAGTATTAGATCTACCAGTATGGGATTCCACGTAACATTGAGACAGACCAACTTTGCAGCAAAGGAGGTGCAGGAATGGGCCCAGGTCCGTGAAACCCACTGATCATATTGCATACCACATCATCCAGAGGCTGATAGTCTGATAAGGCATTGGAACAGCCAGCTGAACTATATTTCCCAGAATTCCCTTACCTATATATTTCCAATATCTGCAAACAAAAGATGGTTTGCAGATTTGGTTGTCTTTAGTGAACTAGGAGCCATATAGTTTGTATGTGCAGGTTAGCTTACGCACATTATCACTTATCTACTGGCTCACCTCATTGGTGTGCAGCCACAGCTGGGCCTGCAGCTACTGCAACACCTTTCCCCCAACCTTCCTTTAGGTTCTCAGACTCCTGGACAAAGGCCAGGTGTGTGTGTTCGGTGGGGATAAGGTGGATGGGTGTGTAGCTGTGAGCAAAGGACATCAGCTTTTCCTGCAGGATACCTACATCATTCAAGTTGG
Organism: Carlito syrichta; assembly: GCF_000164805.1. NCBI lineage: Eukaryota > Metazoa > Chordata > Mammalia > Primates > Tarsiidae > Carlito > Carlito syrichta. The sequence continues at coordinate 30,676 of NW_007098328.1, read as the reverse complement.
AGATAATGAGAAACTGATACAGATCCCGGTTCACCCTCCTGGGTTCCAGATCATGCTTCTGGGTTCTAGTTTGTCCTTGTTCTTCTCCACATTCCATTCATCATCCTCTCCTGACTGTCCTGTAGACTTCAAGCTCCAGCAGAAAATGTGAAGATTGCAGAGATTGCTTAACAAGTTCCACTCCACAATTGAGTAAAGTCAAGAGTCTGATGGCTAGAAAGATAGACAGACAGAAAGAGAGATATAGATATAGATATAAAAATAAAATCCTTCCAGGGTTCCAGTTTTTCTGATTGAATTCCAACTAATGCAGGAACTTTGTGCCCCGTGACTCTTGGTAGGGTTCAGGACATGCTACCCTCAAATATGATACGTTGGCATTTGAGAAAACAACAGAAGCAGTTTCCCCTGTTTCCTTGTGTCTTTATTTCTGTAGCCTCCCATGTCGCATAAAACATATTATATAAATTTGTATGCTTTTCTCTTATTAATCTGTATTTTTATTTTATTTTATTTTTCAATGTTCAGAATCCTTTAATCACCTCCATCTCCCTGAATGGCAGGTGCAGGCAGCTAGGCGATGGCAAGAGAAGTTCACTTGAAGATCTTGCCCTGATTGAAGGCTTTGCCCACATGCTAAAAGGCCCCCTCCCAGGAAAAGTACTCTTGCACGAGTGTCTGGGCTTCCTCGCTGCCAGGATCCAGTTTCCACCATGTGTATGACTTGTAGTCCACCTGCCAATCTGGACTCAGTGGAAAGGTAAGCTCCTGGCCTTGCAAGACCCAGACTCCAGAAATGGAGCTGCTATTATTGGTTCCAAAGAGGATGACACTGACAAAGGCATTTTTCCTCAGCTTGTCCAATCGCTAGAACATTCCAGTGATGAGGCTGCAACTCATAGAGGTCTGGGTGAGCTCTTCAGGAAAGCAGTACTCAGAATACCACAGGGATCAGTCATCCTTATCAAAGTGCTCCCCAAAATATGGTAGCACTACAGAGAGTGTGTCCTCATTGGAGTACTTGCGGGTAAGTTCATCCAACACAAAGGTACTCTTGGACAGGTGAGCAAAAGGGTCTTTGGCCTTGGGTTCAGCAGCCAGGGCCTGCTCACATTCATTTATTGCCTCCTCAGGAGCAGGGGCAGCTGCCTTTTTCTCCTCCTTCCACTCAGCCTGCATCTTCTGCTTCTCTTCCCGTGAACCCTTTTCTTTTTGTGGGGTGTCCTTTTAAGGCTGGCTGTCTGCAAACTTTTTAGCATCAAACTGGGCCATCTCACAAAGTTTCACTTTCCCCAAGACAGCATGGAACTGGGGCTAGTTAATGCAGGTGAGGAACCAGCGGTTGGTATTGGGAAAGGCCTGGTGGAAAGAAGGCTCCAGGACCTGCTTATAGAGCCATAACAGGATGCAGACAACTGTAATGTCAGCCAGTGTCACTCGTTTGCCTACCAGAAAAGTCCTCATCTTCAAGTGAGCATCCAGCACTCCCAGAATTCACCTTACCTCCTCCTTTGCATTTTCGGTGGCCTGTTTGTTGTGATGCATGATGCCCAAAGTGGGGAACACCCAGGTACTGGTTGGGGGCACTATGTCACTATCAGCAAAGCTCACCCACTGCACCACCTGGAACCCTGCCTCTGAAGTACTTCCACGCAGCTCCTCACTGCTCACATAGTAGGCAATGGCATTGCTTTCAAACACACAGAATCCATCATCACCCTCATATGCTGGAAACTTGCTGGCAGGAAATTTGCAGAGAAATTCAGGGGTGCGATTGGTTTGGCCAAAGTGGAAGTGGAGTGGTGCAGAGAGCACACAGATCTGAAGCCCGCTGTACTGAGCAGCAATGGGGGCCTTGAAGGCCCTTCAGATTTCAGGGTATGTGTACAGGCTCCCAGCTGCCATGGTGATTCCACAGAGAAAGGGCAATCTGTAATTTTTAATAGGAGCCTCAGTCATGAGCCTAGCAATGGGTGAGGAAAGAAATCTTTTCTCCCCTATGCATTACAGGGCTAGAGGACCTGGTCTCCAAAGGGGACACATCTACTCACAGTAGCACAACAATTGTCCTATTGAATTATAAGCTATGGCTAGGCCTGGGCACTTTGGGTTCCTTTTGTCCAGAGATCAGCAGGCCAGAAGAAGGTGAGAGTAATAATTCATCCTGGTTATCAGGAGGAGGCAGGGCTGCTGCTTCACGATGGGGGTAGGGAGAAATATATGTGGAAATCTGTGTGCCACCTGGTCACATCTTAGTACTCCCTTGCCAAATTGTGATTATAAGTGGACGGGTACAGCAGTCCCAGCCTGAAAAGGGCATAATGACTAGACAGCTCTGCCCCTCAGAAATGAGAGTCTAGGTCAGGTCAGCCAGGAAGCCATCAAGGTCACCAGAAAACAGTAGCTATGGGTAAGAGTGACCCAGAATGGATAGTGAAAGAGGCAGGTGCTGAGTTTCAATTGCAGCCCCAGACCAACTGCAGTAGTGGGGGCAGTAGTTCATCCCACTAATATCACTCTTCTAAGTTTATCCTCTGGGAAAGAGGCTTGATGAAGGAATTCAGAAGGAAACTGTGATATACACAAAAATGCACCACCAAGGTCTACCTCAAGGAAGGATCTGCTGCCCGATGATGGGGAGTGAGGTCAGCAGACAATCCCAAGCTGTCAGTTCCTTCAGGGTCAGGGAGTCATTCAGCCACAGTTTATATCCTTCCAGAGGCAGCATACATTTGGTGACTGAGTGAGGCAAGAGTATAAAGGCCCAGGAATTTTCATCCAATTTGAGGCACTCTGGTGGACAATAATACTCCAGAGCTCCCTGCTGGAGTTACTGAGGCTTTGTCAAGCTTGCATGGCAATTCAACTTCTCTGTCTGCCCAATCCTGCTTTTTCTGTCCCTTTCCTTCAAAGGTGTTGATCCCTAATAAACATCCAGTACCCCAAACTCCATCTCTGTGTCTTCTACCAGTGGACCCAACTGGGCAAACTCCACATCTCCTGCTTTTTCTAGTACACCACTCTCCCCTGACACAAACATTGAAACTAGAGCCCCTTTGCTCTCAGCAGTTTATTTATAAACATGCCTTAATATATACTCAAAGGAAAAGATTTCAGACAACTCATGTTTTATGGGGGGAAAGTCCTTATGCTACATGCAAATATGTTTTTGTACTCATTAAATCCACATAAAAGTATATTATGCATTTTAAAAGGTTGATTACCTCAAAATCAGAAATGTCCTCCGGGTTCTCCACTGACAACCCACGTTTATGAATACCAAGAGCAACTCTCCAGATTTTCTTCTACTTCATTATAGGAAGGGAAGATGTTGTTTTGTACAACCTTGAATACATTTGTAAATTTGAAAGAAAACATTTTGTCTTGTTATTGAAGATATTTTACTGAAAAGATCCTGAACTTTTTTCAAGGACCATTTCAGTTATGAGTTAGTAGAATATGATTCCCTTATTGTAACTCTGAGAAACTCACCAGGGAGTCAAGGGAAGAATGAGAGGAGAACACATAAATAATCAAGTATAATTAATACTTTCTAAGCAGCAAGGGGGGCTTCACAGCATTTCTTTCTTTCTTTCAAAAACAAGTTTGTTTTCAATGAAAACACTTTAGGAAGCAAATAATCCAAGGAAAAATGAATATTGGATGAAATATGAGAAATAATTTTGAATCATAAAAAAGTAGACCCCAAAGCTACAATGAGTGTTCTTCAAAGAATCCTAGTTGTTTATTAATTTGATTCCATCAGGGCTGGAGCTTTCTTTATTTAGAGAGTTGTCAATTAGGCTTCATATTTCCATTGTTTTTGTTTGTGTTACACTTATGTGTTCATTTCATTTCATTGTTATAGGAAGAAGATATTGTGTCCTTCATGTAGACATACTAACCCACCTTCAGAAGACACATACACTTTATAGTCTTTTTCAATAATATGTATCTTCACTGCTCATCCCAATCATTTATAAGATAACTGATTCAAGTTGAGTCCAGGTTGCAGTATCAAACCAGTTTGGCTTTGGGAAGGTTAAACTGTCTCCATGGTGATTGAATCTTTGGTTTATTAATTTTAGTACAAAAGGTGGCCTGACACAATGGCGCAAGCATCATAATGGAGTTGGACAGGCTGAATTTGAATCCCAGATCCACCACTTACTAGCTGTGTGATATTGACTAAGTCATTTAATATCTCTGAGCCTCAGTTTCCCCATCTGTAAAATGAGTGGCAATCAAGGATTTTTGTGCATAGTATACAAGACAATGTGTGACACATAATAAAGTTTTGCAACTGGACTCTAACCAATAGTCCAAATGCAGGTAGGGTGCTAGTGACATATGGAGAATCTCTTAGGTACATTGGCTGTCGTGGCCTGAAATATGCATGACAAAACCTGCCGTGAAGTCAATAGGTAAGGGCTGAAAGGTAAAAGAAGTGCTTCAGCTGGGCTCGGTGGCTCAGCCTGTAATCCCAGCACTTTGGGAGGCTGAGGTGAGTGGATTGCCTGAGCCCGAGGGTTCAAGACCCACCTGGGCAACTTGGCGAGACCTCATCTCTACAATACAATCAAAAAAATTAGCCGGGCGTGGTAGCGCACACCTGTAGTTCCATCTACTTGGAAGGCTGAGGTGGAAGGATCGCCGGAGCCCAGCAGGTCGAGGCTGCGGTGACTGGGAGCGTGCCACTGCACTCCAGTCTGGGCGACAGAGTGAGACTCCAACTCAAAAAAAAAAGTGCTTCAAGAATACCCCAGAACACACCCTCAGAGAAACTGATATAAGCCTAGTCTCTTGGGAATCCAGAGTCCAGTGAAACGTCGCAATCATCAAAAGCCTGGGTGTCATTGAGAGGGGGAGGGGGGGAGAGAGAGAGAGAGAGACTATGAATAGTAACTCTGACCACTAAACAGGGTAGACACCACCTTGATACTCAGTATGGAAAGGAGGGCACACCTAAAATACGTAGATAACTATAGTGTCAGTGTCTTATGAATACAAAAGACAAGACAATGACTTATTCTTATCTAAGCAGCTGTAGTAGTGGGTCCCCAGCTGCACAGCTCCCTGTGCCAAGGGGAAATGGAAAATACTATAATAGCCTCTCTTGTCTCCATTCTGTTCTCCTAGATGTGTTTTTTTTTCCCCACTGGAGCACTAGAGCTGGGCTTTCTCCCCCATTCTGGTTCTCTGCCTGCCAGGGCCAGGGGCCAACTTTACACAGACCTGATTGGAGGAGGCTGGTAGGCTCCGACCCAAGAAATTCCCTTTACAGGATCCTTCCTGAGGCCAAAAAAGCCATCACGACCAATTCATTACTTTGGCTTGAGGATTCATATACTGATTAAATCAAAATGTCCTCCCTGCAACTTGTTCTACCTTCCCAAACATGTACACCCATCATTGATACACTTATGAAAGAGTTCATCATATTCTCACCAGAGAATACGGTAAGTATAAAGAACTTGGTAAGAGTAATAGCTGAAAGGAGACAGGTAGACTTGGTCATTTCTCCTTGTCAGGTAATAACAATAATGATAACGACAAAGGTGACATCTGTTGACTATATGTGATCTCATCTTATCCTCTCAGCAACACTATGTATTAATCCCACCTTACAAGATGAGGAAACTGAGCTACAGAAAATAACACAACTTTCCCGGGGTCACACAGCTAGTAAATGGATAACCAAAGTTTGTGCACTTAATCTCTATGCTATCAGCTACTTTGAAGAGAAGAGTGACTGTGGTATTTCCTCTATCATACATCTCTTTGAAACCAGACCACTTACAGAGGACTTGGCTGAGTTTTTATGACTGAACTCTTTTAGGTCTTTTGTTTTCAAAACAAAAATGATGGCATCAAAAATACAGTAGTACCAGCAAAATTGTTTTCTGCGGTTTGTTATCTGGAACCTGATCTTTTATGCCATGCATGAGAATGTCATTCTCCAGACTATATGCAAATGAGCAAAAAAGTTAGAATTCACAGTAGCTTTTAGAATAGAAACTCAAATGAGACATAATATCACTAAGTGTACCTGATCCTAAACCCGAGAAAGTGAGGACCAGTGGGAGGTTTAGACTTCACCTGTACATAGACCACTTATGTACCTAATCCTGAGTTGAACCCCACAACTTTAAAATACAATAGACAGGAAAAAAGAAAAAAATTATTGCTTATTAAAACATATACTCCCAAATGTGAAAAATATAAAAATCAATAACACCTAACATCCCAGTACTTTAATCACTGTTGTTAAGAGTCCTCTTTAAAGTCAAATAGATCTTCCACATTCACATTCTAGAAATGTCCCCTCCCTAACCCCCATGCTTTCCCAGAAAAAAAATGCTTCTTATCCTTCAAGGCCCAGCTCAAATGTCACTTCCTTTATGAAGTTGTTCCCAGCCCCAAAGGCAGAATTAATTGATCCTCCTTTATGCTCCCATAGCACTTTATATTAGCATTGCTAGTATAGTTCTTACCACATTGTTTTAGTTAGTTGTACATGTAAGGTCCTCGGGGTCAGAGGCCTGTCTTATTCAAAAATTCTTTTATCCTTATGTCCTCAGCCTAGCACATACCATATTTCATCGAATCTAAAGCTCCATTGATTATAAGACATACCATTACTTCATGAATTACCAAGAAAAAATTTGACAATTATACTATGACCTGCCATCAGTTTGAAGATGTGTCCTAAATTCAGGAATGTCAAAATATTTATGTAAATGTGTTTTAGAATGGTAATAAGTGCTCTCAGCAAATGTTTATAGAACTGGGTGATGAACCAAGGTGGAGCAGATATTTCTAGAGCACTGTGACACTCCATGCTTCCTAATGAGCAAAGAATTGGAAGTTGATAGTGAATGGTGTGTGGTTGCATTGCTGATTTTAAATATTTTACCCAACAGATGAGTTGAAGGAATGAATGCCTGATGCACCATCCCTGTTTAAACAAACAAACCAACCTCCATATTTCCCATTCAATATACTAGAAAGCACAGTGACAACATAGTCTGATCAAAATGGGGTGTACCTAATGCAACAAAGTGAAAACAGAGGGAACGGGACAGAATAATTGTGCCTGCCTTGATTCTGGTTCTTTCAACTAGTTCAACCTACTGCTACTCCCATCTGCCCACGAAGAGGAATAGTAACTGCTCAGCTTTCCCCCAATGTAGCCCAGCCCTGCTTTTTTTTTTTTTTTAAATGTGATCCATTCCCAGCTCCAAACTATTGGCTCTGTAACCTTGGCTCCCCTTTCTCCTGGGCCCTCTGAAGTTAGGGATTGCATATTGTCTCCCTGGCTAGTGTCTGGACCTAGGCTTTTTATAGGGCCTTTACATAGATTCTTGTCTCACCAGAAACCTGTATTCCAGTTCCTTCCTAGAAATACAATGGGGAGGGACCCCCAAAACCCAGAATTTATTTATTAAAAATTGTGTATTTATTCTCACATGTTTAAACTTCAGTCACCTTCAAAGTACTCTTTGTTTAAGAAAATACACCTATCGAGACACTTTTTCCGATGCTCAAAGCAACTTTTGAACTCATCAATTTTGGTGCCTCTTAGTGCTTCTACCAACGTGCTACCTCTTCCACATCAGTGAAACTTTTCCCTTTGAGAACTTTTTTCATCTGGGGAAACAAACAAACAAAAATGCTCAGGGTGAGATCAGGTGAATAGGGAGGGTGGAGCACAAGGGTCACTCCATTTTTGGTCAAAAATTGCTAAACACTCAGCACAGTGTGGACAGGTGTATTGTTATGGTGGAAGAACCAATCACCTGCTTGTTACAAAAAATTAACTGAAGTTGAACACAGCCTCTTACAATGCTGGCTGGTACACTGATACCAGTGGTTTCTAGAACACTCACCTAGCAGGGGAAGACTGTACTACAAAAGGCCCACCCTCCAAAAGATAATTCCAGTTTTGGGTCCCCCTCATATTTCCTTTGAAAAAGGGGTCTGCAAAATAGGCCACCCCAAAGTATTAGAACTGAATGCATCCGATGCGATAGAGTTTTACTTCCTCACAGGTATAGTTACACTTGCAAATAAAATCATTAGGTGAACTCACAGGACTTTAGAACTGGACAGAATCATGATGATAGATCTGCTGCCTTGTTATAACAAGGTGAGAGCTTTGGGCCTAGAAGGTTGACTAACTAGTTAATGGCAGAGCAGTTACTAGAACCCAAGTGTACTGAATCCCAGTCTGGGGATTTTCCCATCAGGGAAAATATCTAAACCCTTACGATTGTATCCCACCCTCATAGCCTGAAACTACATTTGCTACATTGGGCTTAAAAATACCATGTAAATAGAGTTCCAATTATAGGAAATGTTGATAATTGATATAAACAATTGCAAAAAATCAACTGGCCCATCACTTCCATCGAAAGACTGAGACAGTACATTTTTACTCTTTGTAAGTATAAAACAAATTGTCATTGCCTGGGCCCCTTACAGGGCTGGATTACTGTATAAATCAAGCCAGCTCACTAAAAGCTTATCCAGATGACATCCAACACTTTTCACCACCGACCCCACCAGCTTGTGATGTGAGCTGGGCAAAAAGCTTAGAAATTTTCCTCTGGTCGAATTTTGGAAGAACTGTGTAAACAACGCCCCTTGCTGGTCAACATAAGAAAACGCAAAAACCACTGCTGACAAGAGAATGGCTCTAGCAAAGGTCACAGCAATGTCTCTAAGTCGTCTTCTAGTCTATGGGAACCGTGGCCAGGTCAAAAGAGAAAGCATGGGGAAAACAGCAGGGGGAAGAAAAAACTGCATTTTTTCTGAGATGTTTATATGTGCCTAATTAAAGCTAGACCCCAAAGAAAGCAGATACATTTTTGGTATCCCATTGAGTTAGAACAGGCAGCCACAAGACCACAGGCATATGTTAAACACATAAACAAGATTTTTATTATTCACATCAATGAACACAGATGGAAGAATATTCATGTGCCAAGGACATATTGCTCATCAGATCACAAAATGGCTGTTGATTAGTATTCGTAAGTGATTCGGTGAATTCCTATGTGTTTTTGAGTGAAATATATATGTATATATAAATATAAATATATAAAAAAGAGATTTTCAAAGCTTCATTTTCATTTGGACTCTTATGATAATGCCATTAGAAAGAGAAAGCAGAAGCTTTGAAGCTAACATCTATAAGTTTTACAGATATTCTGATTCACCAAAAATGAAAATCACATTATATTATACACATTTTAAGTAATACACAAAGAAAGCACAATAAACACTGATTTGGCTCAATGGCTTGCCTAATGAAAGGCTTTTTTTTAAAGTTTAAAAAAAATCTCCAGTAAAGCGGTCAAAGGTTCTTGATGATGTTACTACCAGAGAAAAGTGTTTTCTAAGTGACTCCAGGGCTCTGTTATTTCTTGCTTGCAGGGTCTTCTCAGCTCTCAGTTCCTGCTTGATGGCATCAAGCTCTCCACGAATCTTTTCCATTTCTAATTCATAATACAATTTCGTGTCTTCTTTTATAAGCGTATTTCCAATCTCAGTTTGACGCTTTAATCTCCTAATAGCTTCTTTTAAATCTCTGTTTTCTAGGTTCAACTTATGGATGACTTCTTTGGCTTGCTGGAGCTCTTCAGTTAAGTTTTTTACATTTGTTGTTCTTTCAGATAGGTCATTTCTTAAAGCTTGAAGTTCCCAGTAATTCTTTGAAGTACCTGTCCCTGTTTCTTGAAAATTTAAGGGTTTTGTGGGTACTTCTTTTTTGGAGTTCAAAAGTTCTTTTTCAGCATTTTCAAATTCCTCTTCTATTCTTCTGCACTTCATGTTAAGTTCTTCCAGTTCTTCATTCAAAATATTCAGGCGAACTTTGGGAGACATGCCTTCAGTAAATTTCTTCCTCGTGTCTTGCCGTGGTAGAGTTGGTGATTTCTTTGTACTCCAGGTACAATGATCTTCTGTTCTGTTAAAGCCTTCTTCTGTTGTAATATCCACATTAGATGATTCAAAGGAGGCTGAATTTGTATCTGCTTCATTCTTTGAAATGTTTCTCTTTCTCTCTCTTAAATTTGGTTCTTGCTCTTTTTCATTTAGTTGGGAAATATATTCTTTCTTCTTAAATCTATTTTCTTCTTGAAGCTTTCTACTGGACAAATTATAAATTCCTTCCATTCTCTTGGTTTTATCTACAGTCGTTTGTTCAGAAGAAGATTCAGTCTGAGAAGACTGTTCTAGAATATCCTGTGCACTAAAAAAAGGAGTAAACATATTCTCCTTCCAGTGTTTCCTTCTAGCATCCATTTCTTCAGGTACCTCTTCCAATACCTGAAAAACAAAATTTAAAACAAAGACATATTATTTACACTGGCAGCTAGTATTGTAGAAAGAAATAAGAATGTTGGCTTATGGATGACAGAATCTAAACAACTGAGGGCTGGCTCTCCAATTTACTTGGAGTGACTTGGGCCTCAGTTTCCTCCCTTATAAATTGAAAGGGCTGAACCAGTTAAGTTCTATGGATGCTTCCAGCTCTAAAATTCTTTGTTCCTATGAAATATAACCAACAAATTGACACATTTACCTGTATATTATAAAGTAATTCTATGAGAAAACAACTGTATACATAAAAACAGACTGTTTTAAAATAACAAAAGCGATTTGAAATTAATAGGTTAATATTGGTAATACCTGTGCTTTCAATGTGTCTGATTTTTTCTAGTCCTTTTGGATTGGACTGCTGTTTATTCATTCTCTAAAGTGACTAAAACATTAGGGCTTAATGAAATGTGAGCTGCTTTTGGTAAAGTATACCATGCAGACTTCCTTATGACTACCTCTGCCAAATGCCCTTCTGTTTTGACCTATAAATTCCTGCTATTCCAGTCTTGGGCTTTGCTTTTAGGTAAGACTGCCAAGTGTACTGAATTCTATCCATTTTGACAGCAATTTCACGATGAGAACCTAATGTCAACAACCGAAAATATTAATGCCACCAAATGTGTTTTTCTCAAGATACTGACTCCGAGTGTAGTTTTTAAATGAAAAGTTAGTATAATAAGTCACAACCAACTTTCCAAATTTATAAAAATTAGAGGACGATCATTTTGTTTCAAAGAGTCTTCTCTACTGAAATCAAGTCCTTAGCATACAGCTTTCCCAAAGCACTGAAATATTTGATCAGTGACTACTTCTGAGAGAAGGGAGAAAAAAGAACCCGAGCAACATGTTGAGGGCCATTGGCATTTGAAACCACCAAATGGGCAGCTGAAGTCACTCCCTAAAGGGTGAACAGAAGGAGAGGGTCACTTTACTCATTTCATACATAAATTTAATGTAATATATTTGTAGCATCACCACTGAGAAAAATCAAAGTATGCCTGTCTATTTTACCTATGCACGTACATGTAATTTTCTCCTGGTAAAGAGAAATGGTGTGTTTATTTCTTAATATTTTCTTTGAATAGTTGTAGCAACGTTGGAGAATACAGAAAAGCACAAAAACCATAAGACATCTCTGTCATAATCTCATGGCCCTGAGATGACTATTTTGGTGTATTATCACTCCAGTTTTTTTCCTTGCAACAATAGTTTATTTTAAATAACATAGGTTTTCTTTGCGACAGACCATGAAGGAATAAACTTGATACTTACAGATACTGAACATGCCAATCCCTCTCCCCCAAAAAAAGATGTAAGGGACTCACTATCCCCAAGGGTACATCCCTACTGGCAATTATTTAGCTTTCAGGATAGGGGAAGGTACAAATATTCTTTAAATGTATGCTTTAAAGATAAGTGTTCAATGAAAGTATTAAAACGACTGTTTCAAAAGCCATAAACCAAGGTTTACTGAAGTTTACTCAATCAGACCACAGTGATAAACTCAGACTTGAAAGTCATGGTATGTATTTGCCATTGGGGGACCACCTCCTTTCGCGTGAAACAGTCTTTACTGACTTTTATTATTCAATGGTCACCATCAAGAAGCATCTATGAGCTATCTATTCTTAAAGGGGAAAATTATAATTATCCTAATTTCTCTCCTCTCTAGAAATATTAATGCAAATCAGTAGGAATTAGTACAGCAATCATAAAGGAAAGGAATAGAGACAGAAGAAAAGAGGGTGATGGTAATAGCCAGTCACATTTTTTAGCAGTCAGATCTTTACCAGACAATTCAATAAAAGATAAAAATGCTTCTAATCAGTTAGCAATGACAGATAGATTACTATTCCTCCTACTTAATTCTTGATAAAGGACACTGGGATTGATCAGGAAGGAGGTGTACACAGGGGCAAGTGAGGACACTCTATGCCTGGTGACAGCAATAATGACACATCTGAGATAGACGTCTAGGTATAGATAAAGACTAAAATAAAAAACTCTTTTCACTGATAATTTTGTTCTTGAAAAAGTGACTTTTATGTCCAACTCATAAATCTTTGACAACACACACACACACACACACACACACACACACACACAATTTTAAATTTTTACTATCATTCCTGAGTCTCTGCATAATTTCCTGGGTGTCTGAAACAAAATACCTTTTAATAAACTCTGTACAGCCAATGCTTTTCACAGAACTGGGAAGAGTCCACTTATTTCATAACTGAGACTCAGAGAAATTAAATGACTTGACCAAGGTCATACAGCCTGTAGTAGTAAAATTGAGGACCTTGTCTCCCAGGTCAGTGCTTGTTCTAAAATCCCTCTTTATTCATCTGCTAGGTTTTCGTTCCACAAATTGAAAGAAAACACCCTGCTATTTTCAGAGCTTAGGTATCTTTTAAAGAGTCACAAAAGGAAAGAGGAAAAGTGAGGGGGGAGGGTAAGGAGAATTGCATGCCACGTATCAAAGAACAGAAAGAGAAAGGTTTGAAAAGCCTTTTGGAATTTCCCTCTCATGGCTTACACAGAGCAGGGTCAAGGGGTCTCTAAGCTGCTTCTTTTTTTCCCTTCTCTCTTTCACTGGCAAGATATCCTTTAAGGGCTTGTTCCAAAATCTAGTCGTAGAACATGGCAAAGCCCAGAGTGGGGGTAAAGCTGCCAACCTCATTTTCTCTTTGCAAATTGCACTGTTTGTTTTTTATGCAGAACAAGTATGGCATTAGTATTTTCTGGCAAGAACAAGGAATATGCTCTGAAGCAATGACACTCCTCTACCCTGGCCTGGCAGTCATAATGTTCTCAATAAATTTGACTAGGTAATTTGTTGCAGCAAAAGGCAAACCAAACCAGAAGCCATTATTGAGAGTGTAAGCATGCCTTTTAGTGGGTCAGTTGTAAACATTTATTACTATAAGTGCCTACCAAACACTACATTAAATACAGAAGTCCTGAAGGGTAGGGGAAGGAGGCCCAAGAGAAATGAAAAACGTGTTTCTTTAGAAAGAAATAAGCCAGAACACAGACAGAAAAACAATACGAAGTCATATGACAAAAATAACATCAGTGGTCCTCTAAGCAATCCCCCCCCCCATGCATTGTTAAGGTATGGGTGTCTATGACTGTATCTATTCATTTGTGTCTGACATGAATTAATAATGGACTCTTGATGGTTCTAGTTAGTGTCTCACTGGAAACATCACCAGTCATCCTCTGATGACTTATTTTTGCAGTAGCAAAGTAGTAAAATATTTTTATTTTAAGGGATAAGGGATCATGGAAGTGGTTTATATTTACCTAAACAATTTGGGAACTGCTAATAAAATAAATTGAAAATGAATTTATAATGTAATGTGATATAATATAAATGTCGAGAGCTGAGCAAAGAGTGATCATTTATTATGGACTCTTAGGTACACTGTTCCATAAAAATCTTAGGTGAATGCTTATCTATCCTCAAATAGCTCCAGAAAATAATACACTCTTCTCTGTTGTGAAAGAAATTCACAAACCATTTCAGTTTCATATTTAAGGTGGGGTCTTGGGGAGTATACTCACATTAAGATAGATATGAAATGTAATTGTTTTCTAAAATATTCATATTTTGAATCACATGCTTTAGGGAAATTTGATGACATAAATCAAATATGTTTTTTCTATTACCTTATCCCATTTAGTTAGAATTTGTTTTCAAATTTTCAGGATCATCTCTTTGCATAAATCTAGATCAGCCTGCAAAATGCAATTATTCTTTCAGGCAGGGGTAGGCAGGGACTGGAAAACAGTTCTGGAAGAATGCCAAAGGTCTTTTCACATCTCACAAGAGCCCTTCCTCACAAACTTTGTAAACTAGGAATGATGACTGGAAAAGGTCATCTCCAACCCGTGTTCAGCAAACTTCTGTCACTATCCCCAGCCCTTCAGCAACTCTCGGTTAGGGGCATGGCTTTTAGTCACTGCCCAGGGGCAGTAAGGTGAAGACAAAGGGCCCCTCTTAGCACAAGGAACTTTCTTCATTTATACTTGGACGGTTTCAGTTCTCTGGACTCTCAGCAAAACTCTTCTGCCAAAACAGGAAAAAAGTCTGTTACAAAGGAAGTCACTAGCTTTGCTTCTTTGCTCAGTTGTCCAATTTGTTCTTGGTTCAAATTAGTGGTTCTCAACCTTTTTTTCCTACTTCCACTGCTTCCAGGCACAAAACTCTGCCATCATTACCCTTTTTTCTTAGGAAAAAATCCTGACCTGCCCCCTCTAGGGGAGCTTCCCCATTCTCTTCCCTCTCTTACTGACTTGCAGAAAAACATTGAATACCAAAATGAGGACCCAAATGAACTATCTCAAGTCAAGGCTGATCAAACCATGTAAAATTGTGGAGAAGAAGGAAAAGGGAGCTTCTGAGAAAGAAACTGAATGTGGACTATAGTGGAAAAAAGACTGAAGGGGTGAGATATCTTGGCTCCCACACTGTACACCTGCATGAAGGCTTGCCTTCTGGGAGCCTCGGATTCTTCAGGTGTAAAGTAGGAACAATATACCTATTTCACAAGTGCTTAAGAAAAATGAGTGAAAATGGAAAAAAGAGAAATGAATGAAATGGAAATGGGAGCATTTTTTAAAGTGTACGGTAAACAACAGGTTTTGCTAATTTTCAGGTTTTCCTTACCCTTCTTTTGAACATAAACCAGAAAGTTAAGCAACCTAACCCTTCTCCAAGATATGTGCTCCAAAATGTCCAGTCTGAAATCCTTAGACCTTACAAGTTAGTTTGAAAAAAATGTAGGACTATTAAAGTAGAGGGAAACCTAAACTTCAGTCTTGGATTAATTTAATCTGTATCCGCAGAGAAGAATTAGCCTTAACTCCTGCAAGTTAGTTGTTGATGTTCCCAAATTTATGAAACAAAATTGATTCTACCTGAGCAGAAAAGTGGTATTTTCTACAACCTAATATATTTTTATTTTTAATCATAAATTTCTTTAGCAAAAATTTTCCAAAAGTCTCACTGTTTTTCAGAACCACCAATAACTTTCAAATAAGTTCATATACAGTATTAGTTTGAAAATCAGCAAGGATGACTTTGCACTCTGAGTTTTTCTGGCATTCATACAGACCTTTATTACACCAATATGCTATTATCACCTGGCATCTTACTCATCTTTGTATCCCTGTTACCTGACACATTGCACCCCTCAATAAATATTTGTTGAATAGATGACTCTTAATATTCTTTCTGAAAATACTATAATGCTGTGATTCTAACTGAGGGATTTTTTTCCTCCTTTGGCTTATAAAGTTTTTTGGGTGACATTTTAGGGGAAAGACTTTTATTTTTCCCTTGAAGTTTATTTGCTTAGCTAAAGTCTTCAGGACACTTTTCTTTTGTCTTTTATGAAGCCTTCTTGAAAGTAAACTGACAATGCAGAATGATGCAAGGTTGAAATTTATGTTGAGTAAGGCTCTGTGCTTCTAAACACCTCTAACAAGATATCAGCCAGCACAACTGTACTTACACTTCCTGAGGCCCAAGGTCTTCTACTGGATGTTGCTTTCTCTAGTTTGAACTGGAAAAAAAATCTGCCCCCTCAGCATAACCGGGAAATATAGTTAAGCAGAATGCACAAATCCATATTTATAGCTGAGATGTAGATTACAATTACAAGTGATATACTTAGAATGTCACTTGGCCTATCTGAAATGTGGTGTCAGACACTAAGAGGTAATTTCTCATTTTAAGTTGTCAACCCATTTTCCCCAACTTTTATACCACTAGTCTTCCTTCCTCAAGCAGCACATATATCAGATGGGACAAGAATCATGGTAACATTTAGTCAACACAATAGTTCTTCACCTTTAGCACGTATTGTACAAATGAGCCACCCTGGTGGAGGCAACAGCAGTATACTTGTTATAAAAGAGCATGCCAAGAACCACATTATCAAAGGGCTGGAGCTTAGGTCTTGCCTCCCACCCTCAGAGGGCAGTTAATTTTTAACAATTAAAAAGAGAAAATCATCCTGACTTTTGCCTTAATCTTTCAGGGTCCAAACATGGCACAAGTGTCCACTTCACGGGACAAATTGTCTTCTCTATTGTTTGGAAGCTACTGAGGGGGAAGCTAAGTACCGTCGAAAACTGGGCCCTGTGAGTAGTTATTACCCCAATTCTTTGTTATGAGTGTGAAATCATTCCTTCCAAAAGGAAAAGATACGGGGAGTCACCTTAATTCCAAAGGCTGAGACTTTATTAGCATGGGAGTCACATTCTTGCTGTAAAGCTGTATCTTTGTATGCATAGTTTGGGTTTTCTCTGTCAATGGTTAACTAAAACTCCTGCCATCGCTCAGCGGAGAGAAAGGTGGCTCGGGTCGCTGCTCCAGCCCCCACTGCAGGTGACACTTTCCACCTCCCCAGTCCTGACTCTATCGCTGACGGGCGGCAGGGGAGGCCTGACCCCACTCCTCGGCTTCCACACCCCCACTCCCATGCCCGTTCCTTTTCCTCTCACACGCTCGCCAGCTCCAACCTGGGGCTCTTAGGGGAGGAAACACCCGCAGTGGGGGTCGAGGTGGGGACGAGCGCGCCTTCATCCCGGCTCTCTGTCCCTTCGCACCCCCTATCCCCGCGCCGGGAAGAAGAGGGGCGAACCCGGGGCACCCCGGGCTCCCCCTTCCGCAGACATACCTGGCAGCGTGGGTGCGGTCTGGACAGCCGGGTCCCCTCTTCCGCGAAGCCGGCCACCACTGGCGGGCGGCAGCCCCTGGTTCGGCACTGGCCACCACGACCCGGCCGGGCCGGCCGAGGCTGAGCCTCCGCAGTGCAGCGCCAGCGCCGGCCGCGCGGTTGCCTAGCAACGGGCCAGCCCGATTTAAAGGGACCGGGCACTGGGAACGCGCGCACCGGCCGGGTGCTGCCGGTCCCGCAGTCAAAGCATGGCCCGCGGACTGAGCATGCCCGGCAGGGCGGGGACCGCGGTGGCTTGTGCCCGGCCCTGCACTGGAGCCCATGGGAAGAGAGCTGGGTCAGGGTAGGAAGGGACGAGAAACTCACAGCCCCGCCCACAGTGGGATTATTACGGAAGGGTTGGGTGAGTCACAAAACCCCCGACACTGTGAATGTAGGGGGACAGAGAGGGAGTGGCATAGGGCTAATCCCTAGGCCTGCTGTTAGTAGCTTGACATGGTGAAGGGTTTGCTCTGGAAGATCTCCTGAATTTGGTTCGGGGTTGCTAACAGTGTGGGATTTGCACCCCATCCCCCATCTCCACGCACACCCCTGCTGGTCAACACAGTAGTCTGACCCCTAACCAAGAGAACCTCTGCCTCTAACCAAGGTTCTAAGAACCTTAGGTCAGGAGCACTGTGCCCTGGATGTGCCCCGATGGGGGGCTGGGCTTGTGTCTCAGCCCAAGGTTTCCTCATTTGCCACTCAGGAATTTCTCAAAACCACTCTTGCACCTATTTGAAGTTAAAACCTACCGGGGGCAACTAGTTACACTACTGGCACTGTAAAATCGTGTCCTTTTATCAGTTCCCAAAGTATATTTATACTGCTATAAAGGTTGCTTCAAAGGTTGCTCACAACTTCCAGGATTTGGTTGAGTGACAAGGCCACGTTTTTCATTGTTACAGATTTGAGTTACAGTGTTTTGTTGAATCAATAAATGATCTTCGCAGACTTTGATTAGTCTGGTTGCCCAATACTGATTGTTCCATCACTGCAGTGGACCTGGCCAAGGCTGTAGGACCTCAAACAGTGGGCCTGGGGTGTGTGAAATAGTAATGAGTAATTCTTAGGAAAGCTAGGATTTTCTAGAAAGCAAGAGTGTGAAAGGAAATATATGCTCTGAATTTCAAGTGAAAAGAGATTTAAGCACATTTTTAAAGTAGCAGTCTAATTTATCAAGGATCTAGCAAGGGAGTGACTTAGGAACAATACCAGGATACATTTAAGAGCTTCAAAACTTCTTGGGAACCAGATCTAACAGGTGTTTGAGAACTGGCAAGATTTCATTCAGGTGCCCCGAGGCCTGGTTCTCAGTCCTCTTTTTCCTCCTTAGAAAACTAAAGTCAACAAGGGTTGGAGGCAGGAGGAGGACTCATGGAGATGTGTGTTTTATTATAGACTCTGTCAGAATTAGTTTGCGGGATTCTGACAAAACTTTTTTCTTTGCTACTGAGTCTCCAAATTGCCTTGCATTTATCATTTATTTTAATTATTTTTAAAGTATCCAATCTATTTGCCCTTGATGTAAGATCCTTTGTTAATGCAATAAAGAAATCTTCCTTGTTGCTCTGTGCCTCAACTTACTCATTTGTGCAATGGGAATACTAATTGTACCTAACTCATAAGAGTGTTGTGAGGATTGAGTTAAAAAATTAAAAACCCTTAGAACAGTACCTGATACAGAGTAAATCCTAAATACTTACTATTCTAATTATCTTGCCTTATAAACTCATTATTCACCTAAAATTCAAACATATATACACTGATGGTAGATAATTTAGAGCATGCTCTAAAAAATGGAGTCAGAAATCTTGAGGCCCAGAATTCCAAAGCTTTTTTTCAGGTAGAGTTTCAGTATCCCACTAAGCAACCCACTCAACTTCCATATTTCTTTAAAAAGGCACGCAAAGATTACTTTGGTTTCGCTGTAATTCTTTTTTAAAATATGGTGGGTCATTCCTTGTACTAGAGATATTAAATGGCAGAGAATCAACCATAATGAGGAGAGTTTTGTTGTTAAAAGTTACTGCAAACTTGGACATAGGTTTTCAAATGTGTAAATCAGAAAACAGTTTATTATCCTCTGGAAAATTTATCAATACTAAGGCAGCCAAATCCTTGATAATAATAGAACCATAAAACCATGCAATGAAGCCCAGTTTTCTTGTTTTGCCATGTGGAGATTGAGACCCAGAGAAGTAATGTGATTTACTCTTTGGTCACACAGCAAAATAAACGTCTTTTGATTGCCCGGGCAAATGATCCTAGTTTGAAAAGCCTCAAATCTGGGATATCTGGGGCAATGAAATTAGACATTTATAAGTATATATTGCATGTGGATAAATATTGAAACCATTCATGCAAGGAATAATAAAGCTAACATTTATCACACTCAATATCCTGTATATCAGCAAATTCTGTCAGCTGTACTTTTATAATCTATACTGAATCTGACAGCTTCTCACCATTTCCACCACTACCATCCCAACCCTTACCTTCATCATCTCTTGACAGGGCTATTACAATAGCCTCCTGTTTCTACCCTTGCCCATTGTATTAGTTTCCTAGGGCTGCCATAGCAAAGTATCACAAACCCGGTGACTTGAAGTAACAGACACATATTCTTTCACAGTTCTGGAGGCTTAGAAGCCCCAAACCAGGTTGTTTGGGGTTGGTTCCTTGTAGAGGCTCTGAAAAAGAATCTGTCTCTTGTAGCTTCTGGTGATTGTCAGCAATTTTTGGCCTTCCACAGCTTGTATGTGTATCACTCCAATCTCTACCTCCATCCTCACGTGGTGTTCTCCCTATGTGTCTGTGTGAAGACATGGCCCCCTTCCTTCAGTGTATGTCTGTGTGCCCAACTTCCCTTCCTCTTATAAGGACGCCAGTTGTTGGATTAGGACCCACCCTAATCCAGTATGATTTCATCTGAATTTTATTGCACCTGTAAAGACCCTATTTTTAAATAAAATCATATTCATAGATACATGTGGTTAGGACTTCAACATACCTTTTGTGGAGACACAATTTAACCCACAATACCTACTCACCATCTATTCTCAGCATAGTATCCAGAAAAACCATTATAAAATATTAAATCAAATCATATTACCACTCTGCTCAAAAGCCTATAGAAGTAAGTTCTCAGTTTGACTTAGTAAAACCCAAAGTCCTTATAATAGGCTACAAGGCCCTACAGGATTTTCATCAAGAACTCCCTAACCCCACCCACAGTACCTCTCTGACTTCCTCTCCTACCCCTTTCGCCCTTGCTGGTTTCACTCCAATAGCACTGGCTGCTTTGTTGTTCTGAGGACAACCTGTTCCCTTTTCCTTGAATGCTCGTCCTCAAGATATCCACATGTCTTACTTATCTCCCTCGAGTTTTTGTTCAAATCTTAGTTTTTTGGTGAGGCCTACCCAGACTCTTTTGTTTAATACTGCCAACTCTCAACCTCTCCAGCACTCCCACTACACTACACTTATCCTGCTCTAATTTTTTTAATTATAGCAGTTATTTTCTAACATTCTCTATTATGTTATCTTCTGTTCTCCCTTCACTCTTTGTCCTCAGGCTGCCCTACCTCATATGCTCTAAGAGGGCAGGGATCTTTGATTTTTTCACTGATATGTCCTAAGTGTTTGGCACATGGTAGGCACCAAACAGGAATTTGTTAAATGGATGAATGAGTAGATGGACGAATGATTTGAGCTCATACCATATTCCAGGACTGTTTTCTTTAGCCTTCTCAACAATCTTATGATGCAAGCACTATTATTACCTATGTTTTACAGATGAGAAAACCAAGGCACACAGAGGTTAAGTAATCTGCTTGAAGTCACACGATTAATAAGTGGTGGAAGCCGGGCTCGGTGGCTCAGCCTGTAGTCCCGCGCCTTTGGGAGGCTGAGGTGAGTGGATTGCCTGAGCCCGCGGGTTCGAGACCCGCCTGGGCAGCGAGACCTCATCTCTACAATAAATCAAAAATCAGCCGGGCGTGGTAGCGTGCGCCTGTAATTCCGGCTGCTTGGAAGGCTGAGGCGGAAGGATCGCCGGAGCCCAGCAGGTCGAGGCTGTGGTGGCCGGGAGCGGCCACTGCACTCCAGTCTGGGCAACAGAGTGAGACTCCAACTCAAAAAATAAAAAATAAGTGGTGGAGCTGAGGTTTGAACTCAGGGAGATTTGACTCTGGAGTCTTTCAATGACTTTGCAGCATTGACATATAAAGGGCATCTGACCTATAGTGTCAGGAAGATTGTATATCCACCTATGTCTTGTTCTGATATTTACATTTTCCAACAGCAAGCAATGAACAGTGATAGTTTTCAACTACTGACATGTCATGTTTTGCTTAGGTATAGTTTAATGCTTGTACCTTGTACCACACAAACTCTGGAGACTATGTAGGCTCAAATACCAGCTCTACCACTTAAAATATCCTTAAGCAAATTGCTTAACTTTTCTGTATCCTAGGTTCTTCACTGGGAGTAATTATAGAATGTATCTCACAGGGTGACTGTGAGAATAAATTAGTTACTATATGTAAAGCAATTAGAGCAGTGCTTATTAAATAGAAAGTGCTCATAGATTTTACCTATTAGTAGTAGTCTTATGCAATAATAAATAATACATTTTGATCCAGTCTTGCCTATAACATAGAAGTTGTTATACAAATATATCTCTGGTGTTAGAAGTCAGAATAATGATTACCTTGGATGGGAGTAGTGACTAATGTACATTTAAGATTTGGACATTTTTTTCTCTTTGTGTACCTCAATAAATATGTCATTTAAAGATAATTGAATTCAACCTCATATCACTTTCTCTTAACTTCTTTATTCATTTTCTTAAATTTCTCTAACTCTCATTTATTCAAGTAACATTTGCTGAGCCTCGAATTGGGCAAAGAACTAGAAGTATTCAGATACATAAATGTATTAAATGCAATAGAGGACATACTCAGAAATTAAGGAGTGACTCTGGTGAAGGAGTGGTGGATCAAATAAGAAAAGGGCTTGAGCTGAGAAAGTTTCAAGCTTTTTGGAAATTGAACCATCTCTGTTGGGTCTTGGAAGATGGATAGTATTTCTCCAGCCAGACAAAGGAGGTAAAAGCAGAAGCAACAGAACATACAAAGGAGGCACAGAAGCATGAAGCAGCATGACGGGTTGGAAATCTTAAACTAATTCAGATTTACTGGAACTTAAAGTGGAAGGCAGGAAGTGGAGGAGATGGAGTAAGAGTAAAAGCCCACAGAAAAAGGTGCTACTTGTAGGTGAGGTGATTTTGATTTAACAAATTAACATACTTGAAAATCCAAATCCACTCATAAGCAGACCTTGAACATTTACCATAATACTATAAGAAAGGGACTGGCAGTAGCAGGATACTGCCAGGGTGGGGGTGGGGTGAACACAATGTCAATAAGGGTAACTGATCTCAAACCAGGAAAAGTGGGGACCAAAGGGAGGCCCAAACTTTACCTGTAGAATGACCATTTATATATCTAATCCTGAATTGACCCCACATCTTTAAAATAAAACATAGAAAGAAAGAAAGAAGGAAAGAAAGCCAGGAAGGAAGAAAAAAAAAAAAGGAAAATCCAAATCAGTGCATTCATATAGTTGATTTACCTTACAAAATCATTCAGTTGCATTCAAGAAGTATTTATTCATTTATCTACAACATTTCAGGTAGTTTGCTAAGTACTGGGCATTAAAAAATTAGTAAGATAAGCCACAAGTACAAGAAACATGAAGAAAATGACACCAAGGCACATGATAATCAAGTTGTTTAAAACCTGTGATAGAGAATATCCTAAAAGCAGCTGGAAGTGGGGGGAGGGAAACCACCACATGTTACATACAGAGGACAGGAGATTTCTCATCAGTAAAATGCAAGTCAGAAGGCAGTGGAACTAAATCTTTAAAGAAATGGCAGTTAAAAATTTTCAACCTGCACTTCTTTACCCAGGAAATATCTTTCAAAAATAAAAGAGAAATAAAGACTTTTCAGGTATACAAAAGCTGAAAGAATTTATCACTAGAATATCTACACTACAAGAAATGTTAAAGGAAGTCCTTGGTACTGATACCAGATTTTAAAAAATCTCGATCTACTCAAAGAAATGCAGAGCACTGTAATAGTACATATAAATAGGTATAAAATTTTTTTCTTATTGTTTAAAATTTTTAAAGATAGTTAACTGCTGAAACCAAAAATGATAAATATTTTATGGGTTTAGAACATATGTAAAAGTAAAATGTGGGCTGGGCACAGAAGCTCACATTTTTAATCCCAGCACTTTGGGAGGCTGAGGCAGGAGGATCAATTGAGGTCAGAAGTTCAAGACCAGCCTAGCCAACAAAGCAAGAACTCATATCTATTTTTACGAAAAGTAAAATGCATGACAAAAAATAGCACTAATGTTGGGAAAGAAGAATTGGAAGCCTAACATTTTAAGGTTCATGTACTATATGTAAAGTGTTACTTATCAATCACTTGAAGATAAAATCTAATAAATAAGGCATGCAGACAGGTAGTTCTCACTTTATATGATTCCAATATACACAGAGTTTGCATACACAGTTTTGTTAAATAACACCATTCCCCCAACGACACAGTTCAAATTTCAGTTGTCATAGTATATTTTTTAACTTGTTTAAATATAAAGGGTATAAGTATAATTTTGTTACATGCATAGATTGCAAAGTGATGAAGTCAGGGCTTTTAGGGTGTCCATCACCCAAACAACATACATTGTATACCCATTGAGTATTCTCATCATCCAACTCCTCCCACTTTTCCACCTTTTTGAGTTTCCATTGTCTATCATTCCACACTCTACATCCATGTGTACACATTACTTAGCTCTCACTTATAAGTGAGAACACGTGGTATTTGTCTTTCTGTGTCTGATTTGTTTCATTTAAGATAATTAGTTCACATAGTACATTAGCTGTAATTGCATAAAGTACAGACTTTCCCCCTAGCTCTTGAGTCCACAAATAACTACATAAACAACAAATGTGCATTATGGCCAGCGGTCAGTCACATTACTTCTTTCAAAGTTTGTCAGCAATAGGTGCAACTGTTATTCAGTTCATGCACAGACAGCAAATCATGTAGTTGTATTAACTCCATGAATTCCAGTGCTAAACTCAAGTAACATTTTACAAAAATTGACAAGAAAAAGAGAAAATTGGCTATCAAAAATGAGGGTGAAAGGTAAGATGCTATTGGATTAGGGTTGGCCAAAGAGAAGACACAGGGATAACATCATTTGACATGGAAGTAGCGATTGGAATGATGAGTTTAAAAGCCAAGGGAACCACAAGAAGCTAGGAAGAGCAAGAACAGAGCCTCTCTCAGAGCCTTCAGAGAAAGCATGATCAACCCTGCCCTACAGAGTTTAGACTTCCAGCCTTCAGAACTGTGAGAGAGTACATTTCTCCTGTTTAAAGCCAAAAAAAGAGGATGAAACAAATGAAGGTGGGAATCCTGAAAATTAAATTCAAATACAATATATATGGAGTCATAGAAGAAATGGTTGATCATGGGAATGTTGTCATGTCACCATTCAAAATACTCTAAATAGGCAACCAGAGGAGCTTAGTGAAGGCAAACTTATCAATATAAATGAGGAAAGTGATTGTAATGAAAAGGATGAAGATGTTCCAGAAGACGTGATGCCAGAAAAAAAGAAAACCTTCACATTAAAGAAGCTCTTGAAAATATTTCATGGCATTGAAAGCACAAAGAATAAAATGTTGAAAGTGGATTCAAATTTAGAAAGGACCATGACAATTCACCAAGGCATAGAAAAGATGCTTGCTCTGTATCCCAAGTTATACAATGCAAAAAAGTGCTTACTGTTCAAACTACTTTGATAAGTTTTTCTTAATTACATTTAAAAATGCTGAGATAATTGTACTTTTACATGCTGTTGTTAGAAATAGCACAGAGCAATCCTGTGTACTCTTTACCCAGTTTCCCTCTAGTTTCCATCACCATGAAGATCCCTCATGTTTTCCTTTGTAGTTATACCCATGTTCTTCCCATGCCTCCTTCACTTCTGGTAACCACTAATCTTTTCTCCATTTCTACAATTTTCTCGTTTCCAAAACATTATACAAACAAAATTATAGAGTATAACCTCTTGAGATTGGCTTTTTTCATTCACCATAATTCTCTGATAATTCATACAGGTTGCTGCATATATGGATAGTTTGTTTCTTTTTATTGCTGAGTAGTATTCCATGCATATACCACAGTTTGTTTATCCAATTACCCATTGAAGGACATTTGGGTTGTTTACCATTTGTTTACAAAGAAAGCTACTATAAACATTTGTATACAGGTTTTTAAATTAATTTTATTTCATTTTGGATTTAAGGGATACATGTAGACATTTGTTATGGGGGCAAGGTTTGGGCTTCTAATGAACCTGCCCTGCTCCCCAGTGGCGGTTTTGTAGGCTTTACTCCACTCCCCTCCTTCTCCCACTTAGTCCCTAATGTTCTCATCATTGTGTTTATGTGTGCCCAGTGTTTAGTTCCCACTTATGACTAAGAACATGCAGTATTCAGTTTTCTGCTTCTGTGATCGCCTCCAGCTACATCCGTGTTGCTACAGATTACATGATTTTGTTCTTTTTTTTTTTTTTTTTTTGAGTTGGAGTCTCACTCTGTTGCCCAGACTGGAGTGCAGTGGCAAGCTCCCAGTCACCGCTGCCTCGACCTGCTGGGTTCTGGTGATCCTTCCACCTCAGCCTTCCAAGTAGCTGGAACTATAGGAGCATACTACCATGCCTGGCTAATTTTTTTATTTATTGTAGAGATGAGGTCTCACCAAGTTGCCCAGGCGGGTCTCGAACCCGCGGGCTCAGGAAATCCACTCACCTCAGCCTCCCAAAGTGTGGGATTACAGGCTGAGTCACCGAGCCTGGCTGGTTTTGTTCTTTTTTATGGCTGTATAGTATTCTATAGTGTTCCATCTGGTATCACATTTTATTTATCTAGTCCACCATTGATGGGCACCTGAATGGGTTCCACGTTTATGCTATTGTGAATAGTGCTGCAATAAACATATAAGTGGAGATGTCTTTTTGGCAGACCAATTTGTAGTCCTTTGGGTACATACCCAGTAGTGGGATTGCTGAGTCAAATGGTAGATCTATTTTTAGTTCTTTGAGGAATTTCCAAACTGCTTTCTACAGGGATTGAACTAACTTACATTTCTACCAACAGTGTACAAAGTCCAACTTATCATTTTTTTTCTTTCATGCTTTTGGTGCAAAGTCTGAGATCTAGAAGATTGTCACTTTTCTCCTTATAAGATTTATAGTTTTACATTATACATTTAAACGCATGAAAAAATTTAGTTAATTTTTTGTATAAGATATGAGCCATAGATCAAGGTTCACTATTTGAACACACTAGCAAGCTGGTAGAATTGGAGTTTTCGGGGTTCATCCTTGTATAGAAACATCAATTTGAACAACTATTCATGCTAAATATACCTTCACAAGAGCAAAGGAATTCAGCTGAGAGATTATAGCACCTGGGCATAGCATAGACATTTAAAAAGACACATTGAAGACAGTAGGATGGAGAGATTCACATTACTGATGTCACCTCTCTCCCAATCCCAGACAGTACAGCATGGAGAGAGATGCCTTCCACATAGGGAAAGGAAAGTGAAGAGAACATCTGACTTTGCCATGGGCCCCAACACTGGCCTGCCCCAGTAAGTCCGGATGCCAGGCCAGCTCCTGAGAGGCCAGGCCGGCTCCTGAGAGCCCAGGCTCCAGGCTCGCTCCAGCACCAGGTTAGACACTTGCAGCCCCAGGCTACAGGATCCCACCCCTTGCCGCAATGTGGCTTGATTGTGGTAATCATCTCACAATGTACACATATGTCAAAACACCACATCGTACACCTTTTTAAAAAAAAGCAACCCTGGAATCCAGGACTGCTTCCATGGACCCAGCCTTCAGGATTGCCTCTGCAGACCCAGGCATCAGACCTACCCTCAAGCATCCAGGCCCCTGTGGACCCAGGACCAGACTCATATCTGTGGGTTCAGAAACCAGGCCTGGTCCCAAACTAGGCCACCCCCAAAGACTGGGGCTTAAGGTTTTCCCTAGTGCCAGATCAGTCTCCAAGGACCCAGGCTTCAGACCAGCCCCTGCAGACACAAGATTCAGGTCTACCCCCATCATTCAGATTCCAGATCAACCCCTGCAGACTCAGGCACCAGGCCAGCCCCTGTGGACCCAGGCACTAGGCCAGCCCTCCTGAGGACTCCAGCAGAAAGCTTGTCCACACACCCTGCCAGACAGCCCTCCCGGAATCTTTGGATGGGCTTACTAGTGAAGAGCCTTTTTAAAAAGCTGAACATACTATCATTTAAAACAACATGCATGAACCTGGAGAACATTATGCTAAAAAAAAAAGCATGAAATAGGTCAGGCACAGAAAAACAAATACATGTTCTCACTTATATGTGGAATATGAAAAAGTTGAACTCATAAAAGCAGAGAGTAGAATGGTGGTTGCCTGAGGTTGAGGGAAGGGAGGGGAAATGTTGATCAAAGGACATAAAGTTTCAGTTATCCGGGATGAATAAACTGGAGATCTAATGTACACCATGGTGACTAGAATTAATAATACTTATTATATACTTGAAATTTGCTGAGAGTAGTTCTTAAATGTTCTCACCATGCACACACAAAAATGGTAACTATGTGAAGGATGGATAAGTTAATTAGCTTGATTGTGGTAATCATTTCACAATGTATACATATGTCAAAACACCACATTGTACACTGTAAATACATGCAATTTTTATTTGCCAACTATATCTCATAAAGCTCACAAAGAGGTTGTTTTGCCTATGAATGTCTGATTGCTGTAGCACCATTTGTTGAAAAGGCTATCGTTTTTCCATAAAATTGCTTTTGAGCTTTTGTCAAAAATTAGATGGGTACCTTTTGGGTCAATTGCTGGGTTCTCTGTTCTGTTCCATTGATGTGTGTGTGTCTCTCTTCTCCAAAACCACACAATGTTGATTACTGTGGCCATATGTCTTAAAATCTGATAGACTGTTTCCTCTGACTTTTTAAATATTGCTTTAGCTATTCTATTTCCTTTGCCTTTGCATGTAAGTTTTAGAATAATCTTATCTATGTCTACAAAATATTTTCCTTACATTTTGATAAGAATTGCATTATACTTGTGTATCAATTTAGGGACAAATGGCACATTTACTATGTTGATTCTTCCAATTCATAAGCCCAAACTTCTCTCCATTTATATAGCTCTTCTTTGACTGCATTTTTCAGCATTGTATAGTTTTCAGCATACAAGTTCTGTACATATTTTTCTAGATTTACACCTAAGTATTTAATTTATTGAATGACTCTAAATAGCATGGTCTTTTTAATTTTGTTGCCCATGTGTTCATTGCTCATATACACAAATACATTGTTTTTTTGTTTGTTTGTTTGTTTTGAGTTGGAGTTTCACTCTGTCGCCCAGACTGGAGTGCAGTGGCCGCTCTCGGCCACTGCAGCCTCAACCTGCTGGGCTCTGGCGATTCTTCCTCCTCAGCCTTCCGAGTAGCTGGAATTACAGGCGCGCGCTACCATGCCCAGCTAATTTTTTGATTTATTGTAGAGATGAGGTCTCGCCCACCCAGGCGGGTCTCGAACCCACGGCTCAGGCAATCCACTCACCTCAACCTCCCAAAGGTGCAGGATTACAGGCTGAGCCACTGAGCCTGGCTGTTTTTTTGTATTCTTATCTAGAAACTGTAGACTTGTTAAACTCATTTATTAATTCTAGGAGTTTTCATGAATTCTTTGAGGTTTTTCTACATAGATGATAATCCATCTACAAATAGGAAGAGTTTTATTTCTTTTCCAATCTATATGCCTTTCGTTTACTTTTCTTGACTTATTTCACTGGTTAGAGCTTTTAGCACTATGTTGAATAAAAGTGATAATTGGAGAGGCCATCTTGGTCTTGTTTTCAATCTCAGAGGGAAAGAATTCAGTCTTTCACCATTAAATATAATATAAGCGCCGGGCTCGGTGGCTCAGCCTGTAATCTCGCGCATTTGGGAGGCTGAGGTGAGTGGA
>NW_007098328.1:0-1108 GCF_000164805.1 Carlito syrichta | reverse complement strand
ATATATATATATATATATAATATAAGCTGTAGATTTTTGCAGGTGCCCCTTTATGAAGTTGAGGAAGTTTCCTATTACTCCTAATTTTATTTTATCATTGAGATATAATTAACATATCCTAAGAATCACTTTTTTAAAGTGTATGATTCAGTATGATTCAGTGGTTATTAGTCTATTCAGAAGGTTGTGCAATCATCATCAATAATTCATTGCAGAAAATCTTCATCAATCCGAACGAAAACCTGGTAACCATTAACAGTTATGTCCTTTCCCTCTGTTTTCAGCCACTTACAACTATAGGTCTACTCTCTGCATGTAGATTTGCCTATTCTGGTCATTACATATAAATATAATAAGACAATATATGGTCTGTTGTGTCTGGCTTCTTTCTTTTTTTCTTTTTTTAACAAAAGTAGAGAGTTTATTTGGGCCAAGTCTAAGGATCGCAATCTGGGAGCATAGATTCAAGTTGCCCTGAATACACACACTGATTAGCAGCAGTTACAAGTGATTTTTTTTTTTTTGAGTTCAAGTGATTTTTATTTTTTTATTTGATTTTTTTATTTTTTATCAATATTTTTTATTATGATATTGTGGGGTACAGTTAAGGGTTAGGTATACAAATACGTTTCATTCAGGCACCCTGTTGATAAGAGGTGTTCACCCGTCCCCAGACAGATATTTGCTACCGTTAATCCCATCTCCCTCCCCCCCCATAGTTTCCCACTACTGTCAGTCATTTTCTTATAGTATTACATTGGATGTTCAAGGTCCATTATATGAGTGAGAACATGTGATACTCGGATCTTTGTTTCTGTGAGAGGTCACTCAGTATTATAGACTCTAGTTCCATCCAGGTTGCTGCGAAATTCATGATTTTGTTCTTTTTTATGGCTGCATAGTATTCCATCGTGTATATGTACCACATTTTTTTTAATCCAGTCCTCTTTTGATGGGCAGCATGGTTGTTTCCAGGTTCTTGCTATTGTGAACAACGCTGCGATAAACATACGTGTGCAGGTATCTTTTTTATAGAGTGATTTGTGTTCTTCAGGTATATTCCCAGTAGAGGATTGCAGGTCATATGGGAGTTGATATTTAGAGCTTT
>NW_007098327.1:0-539 GCF_000164805.1 Carlito syrichta | reverse complement strand
CCTTCCGCCTCAGCCTTCCAAGTAGCTGGAACTACAGGCACGCACTACCATGCCTGGTTCATTTATTCTAATTAATTTTATGCCCATCTCTACAGTAACACTTATCACAGTATATTATTTTTCTATTATCTTCTTTGTCTATTTGTCAAGTTTTTGTGTCTGACCCTTTGAGAGCAGGGACCATCCATTTCTGTGTGCCTAGCACTGAGGACAATACCTGGCTCAGAAAGGACTCTAAAATATTCAAATGTATTGAAAATCATCTTTAAAAATCAAGAATGTACAATTAAAGCTTTTTTTAAAAAAACCTACAACTTTGCATTTATAGTAATTAAAATGTTTCAGAATGTTAATGCCACTTATTTTTTGCATTTAATTTTCATAACTGTGCTACAATTCAAAGCCTGTTAAGGACTAACCAGTCAACCGTTTCATGTCACATTTCACCATTTCATTAATCTTAATTTTCTTTTTCTTTTTCTTTTCTTTTCTCTCTCTCTCTCTCTCTCTCTTTTTTTTTTTTTTTGAGTTGGAGTGTC
>NW_007098326.1:0-572 GCF_000164805.1 Carlito syrichta | reverse complement strand
GAGTGGCCACTGCACTCCAGTCTGGGCGACAGAGTGAGACTCCAACTCCAAAAAAAAAAGGCACAGCCTTTGACTAGCACAACCTATGACTACTACAAAAAATAAAAATGACATTTGTTTTGGAAATAAGCACATTAAAAAGATGGCTGTAAATATAGAAAGTAGGGAGTCTTGTTTAAATGTGGTCAACCTGGCCAGGAGCAGTGGCTTGCGTATATAATCCTAGCACTTTGAGAGGCCAAGGTGGGAGGATGGCTTGGGCTCAGGAATTTGGGATCAGCCTAGGAAATATAGCAAGACTTTGTCTCTACAAAAATAAAAAATAAAAAAATTAGATGGGTGGTGGCACATGTCTTTAGTCCAAGCTACTCAAGAGGCTGAAGTGGAAGGATTGCCTAAGCCTAGGAAGTTGAGGCTGAGTGAGATCATGCCACTGCACTCCAGGCTGGGTGCTAGAGTAAGACCCCAAATCCAAATAAATAAATTTGAGCAACCTTTTAGATCTTAGAATTTTTTTTTTTTTTTTTTGAGTCGGAGTCTCACTCTGTCACCCATACTGGAGTGCAGAGGCC
>NW_007098325.1:0-711 GCF_000164805.1 Carlito syrichta | reverse complement strand
GAGGCTGCGGTGGTCGGGAGCAGCCACTGCACTCCAGTCTGGGCGACAGAGTGAGACTCCCACTTAAAAAAAAAATGCTTCATGGCTCTCTGTTGTCTTCAGGATGGAACCCAGACTCCTTAGTATGACACTTGACCTTCCAGCTGCATTTTTGGATCTCTCTCCACCCCCTCCACCTGTCTTGCTGTGCCTTGCATGGTGCTACTGCAGTCTCCTGAACACACTGTTCATTCTCTTGCATCAAACTCATCTGTCTAGAATACTTCAAACACACTCCCCGTTAACTTTTTGCATTTAAGTTTTTAAAATGTAAAACAGTCTGTGTGTGGTGGCTCACGCCTGTAATCCCAGCACTTTGGGAAGCTGGGCGGGAGGATCACTTGAGCCCAGGAGTTGGAGACCAGCCTAGGCAACATAGCAAGACCCCTTCTCTACAAAAATTCAAAAAATTAGCCAGGTATGGTGGCATACACCTATAGTCCCAACTACTCAGGAGGCTGATGCAGGGGGATCACCTGAGCTCAGGAGGTCGAGGTGATGGTGCCACTGCACTCCAGCCTGGGTGAAAGAGGGAGACCCTGACTAAAAATAAATAAATAAACAAAAATGGGCAAAACAGGCACACGGGACAGAAAGCACGAAAAAACCACAGTGACAAGTCTTCCTCCCACGCCTACCCCTCAGCCTCTCCATTCTCTTCTCTGGAGGAGG
>NW_007098324.1:0-619 GCF_000164805.1 Carlito syrichta | reverse complement strand
TCTCCCAGACTGGAAGTGGAGTTGTCACCTGATTTGCTGTGTGGGCACAGAGGCAAATAGAGCTTGTGAGCAAAGAGGTGGGTGTTGGGGGAGGGGATCTTGTCCTCTCACATCCGACACCCCCTCGGGGTTCTCTAGCCCCACAGACAGCGCTGTGTCCTCAGGGCCAAGGGCTGTTCTCTGAGGCCTAGAACTGTCTGGATGTGGCCCCTCCTGGGGTTGGCGGTGTCCCCTTCCACCCCAACCCCCGGCACCTGGAGCTGAGGCGGTGCTGGCGCAGTTTCTGTTCCTGCAGCAGACGCAAGCTGTCCAGCTTGACGGGGCTGGGGATGAAACCCACCTCACAGCCCTCCTTCACCAGCCGCCCAATCCACCAGTCATTATTGTATTTCTGGAACAACACGACAGGTGAGTGGAACGATCAAATGGGAAGATGGAGGTGCAAACCCACAATTGCCCTCTGGGGAACCCACCCCTGCCCAGCGTGGGGAGGGGTACCCACAAGGATTCCCACTCCGGTTCCAACCTGCAGAGCCCCCAGTTCCTAGGATGACTCCAGTACCACCATGTGCTTTGGCTCTGAGCCGTCCCGCCCCCAGCACATCCCATTCTGAGTCCT
>NW_007098323.1:0-540 GCF_000164805.1 Carlito syrichta | reverse complement strand
AGCAGGTCGAGGCTGCGGTGGCCGGGAGCGGCCACTGCACTCCAATCTGGGCGACAGAGTGAGACTCCAACTCTTTAACCTAGATTCACTAGGTTTTTAATATGTTTTAAATTACTCTCTTGGTCACATACACTTTTATAAAACTTTTGGAAGTAAGTTACATATATCTGCCACTTCCCCCATACTTTGTCATTATTATTGTGTTTCCTAAAAACAAGAATATTCTCATATATAGCCACAAGTACAATTACTAAATTCAGACATAACAAACGTTCTCAATTTACAAGGCTGGACTCTGTGGCTCAGCCTGTAATCCCAGCACTTGGGAGGCTGAGGCGAGTGGATTGCCTAAACCTGCGGATTCAAGATCCCCCTGGGCAACTTGGTGAGACCTCATCTCTACCATAAAAAGTCAAAAATTAGCCGAGCGTGGTAGCGCATGCCTGTAGTTCAAGCTACTTGGAAGGCTAAGGCGGAAGGATCACTGGAGCCCATCAGGTCAAGGCTGCAGTGGCTGTGAGCATGCCACTGTACTCCAGC
>NW_007098322.1:0-529 GCF_000164805.1 Carlito syrichta | reverse complement strand
CCCCTGTGGTCCCAGCCACTCTGGAGGCTGGGCTGGGAGGATCACCTGAGACTGTGTAGTGGTGATTGTGGCCCTACCCTCCAACCTGGGCAACAGAGTAAGACCTCGAGTGAAAAAAAGGATGATTTTCAAGCTCAGAAACTGCTGAGGGAAAGCCCCTCGCCAGCCTCTGGGCGCCATCATCGTTGGGAGTTTGCCCTTCATGCCTGCCACAGTCGTTGTAAGTAAAAACAGAGTCGTGGTGACAGGGACCCTGATGGCCTCCTGCGTGCATCCTCCAAGCATGGGGATGCTTTCCTGCGTGATGCTGTCACCCTCCACAGCTCTCTGCAGTGTCTCCTCAGAGTGTCCCTGCCCCCCGCGCTGTGTCTTGTCTCGCCCGGGTTTGTTGGAGCCAGGCGGGATCCAGCTCCATGGCCTCCCTGTCTGCTGTGGCCCCACTCTCTCACCTGTGACCCCATGAGCACCAGGGCCATCCTGCCTCAGCGCTTTGACCCATGTGGCGGGTGGGGGGCGGGGGGGGGGCAGG
>NW_007098321.1:0-753 GCF_000164805.1 Carlito syrichta | reverse complement strand
AGGGGTGCAGTGCCCACGCCCGCTCCGGCCCGCGGTGGCCGGGACCCCTCACGCGCTCCCCTGGGCCCCCTGCCTCGCAGCACGAGCACCTGGGCCACGGGTCCTTCACCAAGATCTACCGGGGCGGCCGCCGCGAGGCCCTGGAGGGGGAGGCCCGCGAGACCGAGGTGCTGCTGAAGGTGGTGGACGCTGCGCACAGGAACTGCACGGAGGTGAGGGGCCCGAAGCCCGAGCACGCAGGGTCGGCTGTCCCGGCCCTCTGGGAGGCTGAGGCAGGAGGATCGCTTGAGGCCAGAAGCTCAAGGCCAGCCTGGGCGGCATCGTGAGACCTCCTCTCTGCAAAAGCGAAAATAAAGAGATGAGCAGGGTGTGGTGGTGCGCGCCGGTAGCCCCAGCTCCCTGGGAGGCTGAGGCCGGAGGGTCCCTTGCCCCAGGAGTTTGAGGCCAGCCTGGGCTACAGCGACAGTCCGTGTCGCCAGAAATGCAAAGCTAAAGTCAAAAAGCCAAACCTCCCGCTTCTGTGTGAGAGACTCGGGAAAGACTCCAGCGCCTTCCGGCCGCCACGGAGACTCACGAGGGCGTGACGGGTCCCCCAGTGGGGCCTCCGGGCGGCAGAAGCTCGCGGGGGGACGTGCGGGCCACACCTCCCCTCTCCCCACCCAGTCCTTCCTGGAGGCGGCGAGCCTGATGAGCCAGGTGTCCCACCAGCACCTCGTGCTGCTCCACGGCGTGTGCATGGCCGGCGACAGTGAG
>NW_007098320.1:0-537 GCF_000164805.1 Carlito syrichta | reverse complement strand
CTGCGGTGGCCGGGAGCGGCCACTGCACTCCAGTCTGGGCGACAGTGAGACTCCAACTCACACACACACAAAAAAGTGAAATGAGCTTTTTATTTTATTTAACCCAGTGTATCCAAAATACAATTTTAAAAATTCTTTTGAGCCTGGGGTTTTCCACCCAGGCTGGAGTGCAACAGTGCGATCATGGTTCACTGCAAACCTTGACCTCCTGGGCTCAGGCTGTCCTTCCACCTCAGCCTCCTGAGTAACTGGGACCACAGGTGCACTCCACCATTCCTGGCTTTTTTCATCTTTTGTAGAGATAAGGTCCCACTATGTTGCCCAGGCTGTCTCAAACTCCTGGGCTCAGGTAGTCCTCTTGCATCGACCTCCCAAAGGGCTGGTGTGAACCACCGTGCCTGGCCCCAAAATACAATTTCAACATGTAGTCCAATACATAGAAATTATTTATTTTATTTATTTATTTATTTATTTATTTTTTTGAGTTGGAGTCTCACTCTGTCGCCCAGACTGGAGTGCAGTGGCTGCTCCCGGCCA
>NW_007098319.1:0-587 GCF_000164805.1 Carlito syrichta | reverse complement strand
GTTAACCTTAATCCCTCACCATGTTGGGCCACAGCAGTCTGATGGCTTTCCCTGGGGACTTTCAAAATGCTGAAGTGTAGCCTCAGTCAAAGTTTTCAGTTGTCACCAGGTTCCAACACAGTCCACAGAGAGTCACCAGTTAGGAAATAAGAAAAAAAGAGGGAGAGAGAGATCAAATCTCGGTAGGACCTCCAAATATGCTAGGGTTCGGATAGGGTGAGGGAAAATGGCTGGAGCAAGGGGCTCAGCACCACCAGAGCCTGCAAGCTGGAGGTGCTGTGCTGGGAATCCAGAGATCTGAGTAAATGCAAACAATTGCTACACACAAAAAGGTTAAGAAAGAAAAGTTTATTTAAAAGTAGATTAGAGAGAGAAAGAGAAGGGAGAAAAAAGACTCACCTCCCCAAGGTGGGGGAGGGGGACCAAAGTCAGGAAGTATGATGACAACCATGGCTCAAAGAGCACATGGCCACACCAGACTCTAGCAAGGCAATGGCCCGAGACATATGAATGACCAAGGAAGGACTTGAGGTTTGAGACTGAGAAGAACATGTCTGGAAATGAGGGTTGACACTTCAGTGAGAACA
>NW_007098318.1:0-653 GCF_000164805.1 Carlito syrichta | reverse complement strand
GCAATCCACTCACCTCAGCCTCCCAAAGAGCGGGATTACAGGCTGAGCCACCGAGCCCAGTCTCTTTTTTTTTTTTTAATTGAAGTCTCCTTTGCCCAGGCTTGAGTGCAGTGGCATGCATGCTCACGGCCATTGCAGCCTCGATCTGCTGGGCTCTGGTGATCCTTCCACCTCAGCCTTCTGAGTAGCTGGAACTACAGATGCGTGCTACCATACCCAGCTATTTTTTATTTTATAGTAGAGATGTGGTCTCGCCAAGTTGCCCGGGATGGTCTCAAACCCATGGGCTCAGGCAATCCACTCCCCTTGGCCTCCCAATGTGTTGAGATGATAGGCTGAGCCACCGAGCTCAGCTTATTTTAGAGACAGGGTCTTGCTCTGTTGCCCAGGCTGAAGTGCAGTGGCATAATCATAGCTCACTGCAGTCTCTAATTCCTGGGTTCAACTGATCCGTCTGCCTCAGTCTCCCCAGGAGCTGAGATTACAGGCTCATGCCACCATGTTTAGCTAATTTTTTTTTTTTTTTTTTTTTTTGAGTTGGAGTCTCACTCTGTCACCCAGACTGGAGTGCAGTGGCCGCTTCCGGCCACCACAGCCTCGACTGCTGGGCTCCGGCGATCCTTCTGCCTCAGCCTCCAAGTAGCCAGAATTAC
>NW_007098317.1:0-540 GCF_000164805.1 Carlito syrichta | reverse complement strand
GGTCTCGCCAAGTTGCCCGGGCGGGTCTCGAACCCACGGGCTCAGGCAATCCACTCGCCTCAGCCTCCCAAGTCGCAGGATTACAGGCTGAGCCACCGAGCCTGACTTACCCCACATCTTTAAAATAAAATAAAGAGGGGGAAAATTAATAAACATTTTAAAAATTAATGATCAGAGGATTAATACATAGAAAAGCAGCTTCCAGTTAAAGCTAAATTAGTTATTAAATTTATAAATTGTCCAAACACAGTGGTTCATGTCTGTAATCCCAACACTTTGAGGTGCTGAACTGGGAGAGTCACTTGAGCCCAGAGGTTCAAGACCAGTCTGGGCAACATAGCGAGACCTCATCTCTACACCAAAAAAACAAAAATTAGCCAGGCGAGGTGGTGCATACCTGTAATTCCAGTTACTCAGGAGGCAGAGACATGGTTTCTTTCTTTCTTTCTTTTTTTGAGTTGGAGTCTCACTCTGTCACTGAGACTGGAGGGCAGTGGCCGCTCCTGGCCACCGCAGCCTCGACCTGCTGGGCTCCGGCGA
>NW_007098316.1:0-683 GCF_000164805.1 Carlito syrichta | reverse complement strand
TTTTTTTTTTTTGAGTTGGAGTCTCACTCTGTTGACCAGGCTGGAGTGCAGTGGCACATGGCCTCCCCAGCATCAACCTGCTGAACTCCACCAATCCTTCCACCTCAGCCTTCCAAGTAGCTGGAACTACAGTGTACACTACCACACCCAGCTAATTTTTTATTTATTGTAGAGACTCTTACCAAGTTGCCCAGGCTGATCTCAAACCTGCAGGCTTAGGCAATCCATTCGCCTCAGCCTCTCAAAGTGCTGGGATTACCGACTGAGCCACCGAGCCCAGCCAGGATTATTTTACCAAGATCTTCTATTCTAGGATCCTTGGGGTTCCTACCTTTCAAGTAGGGTTTTAGTTTTCACTAAATTTGGAAACATTTTGGCCATTATTTCTTCAAATGCTTTTCTGTCCACCCCCTCTCTCCTTTGAGGTCTCTAATTGCACATGTTTTAGGCTATTTGAAGTTGACCCACAGATCAATGATGTTCTTTTCGTTTTTCTTTTTTTTTTTTGAGTTGGAGTCTCACTCTGTCGCCCAGACTGGAGTGCAGTGGCCGCTCCTGGCCACTGCAGCCTCGACCTACTGGGCTCCGGCGATCCTTCTGCCTCAGCCTTCTGAGTAGCCGGAATTACAGGCATGCATTACCACACCCAGATGATTTTTTGATTTATTGTGGAGATGAGGTCT
>NW_007098315.1:0-847 GCF_000164805.1 Carlito syrichta | reverse complement strand
CCCGCGCCGTGGAAATTAATGCCGCCGCGAGTTGCCCCCGAGATCTCCCGCCGGTCCCGAGAGACTCCCCGCCCCCCCAAGTCCAAGCGAAGTCGCCCACCCCCGCTGCAGTGGGTGACTGTGTGACCTCCCCAGTGAGGGGCCTGGCCGTTCTGCCCCGCTGGGCCCGCGGCTGTGTCCTGGGGGCGGCGCAGTCCCCACGCGCGCGGCGCGGGGTCTGTGCGCACGAAAGCGCGCGACTGCCCGCCGGTTGCAGTCCCCACCGAGTCTTTCCTTCTGGCTCCAGCACCCGCCGCCCACACGGGAGGTGTCCGAGCTCCTAGAACAATAGAGGGCTGTACCTCGCGGCTCGGCCGCTAGAGGAGGCACAAAGCGCCGAGCCGGTTCCAGAACAATGTAACCGGCGCGTCTCCCCGTCCCCTCCCGCCTGCCGCCAGCCCTCCCCGCCGCCGCGCAGCGCGCGCAATCAGCGCCCGCTTAATGCAAAGGCGGAGCCTGCGGCCCGCGGCCGAGATGCATTAACTAGCCTGCATCTTTAATCTCTCGGCGCCTCTCCCCGCGAGCGCCCAGCTCCTCCCGGTCCCCGGAAAGCCTGGGCCAATCCCAGCCAACGCTGGGAGCCCGGCAAGGGCAGTGGGCGACTGAGGCCGGGCGCTTTCCACTCTCAATCTCTCCTCCCACGTCCTCCCAAAGCGGTGAATGTGACAGTTCCAACCTTGCACCCCCCTCGCTGTAGGAAGCGACACCGGAGCTGGCCCGCGCCCGCTCTTCCAGTCGAGCCCGGTCAGAAAGTCCCGGCGCCAACACCAAGGCCAGCGACCGGCTCCGGGAGCGCGGCTGTGTCCCG
>NW_007098314.1:0-535 GCF_000164805.1 Carlito syrichta | reverse complement strand
CCACCCTGGAGTGCTGGCCCGGCGCTCCCTTGCCAGTTCAACAGGCCGCGTTTGCCCGCGCGCTCCTGCGGGGCGCCCCTCCTGCTCCAGGGCGCGGGTGAGTGGCGGGGAGCGCACAGCCCTGTTGGGCGCGATGGGCGCTCGCTCGCCCCGCAGCCGTCGCTAACTCGCAGGTGGCGGGGCGAGCGGCGTCCTGAGGCGCCCTCGGGTGCGGGTGATCAGACTCAGCCTAGAGCCCCCAGGCTGTGGTCTGCCCTCTTACCTTCCTCTGCTGGAGGTGGAGCCGGTGGTAATAAGGCGCGCCCCGATCGCCCCTCCCCCGGCTTCAGAGCCCAGTTTCGGGGGGGGGTGCGCCCCCTTCCGCGGAGCCACCGGCAGAGCGGGGACAACGGTTCAGCACATTTCTTCCCTGCCGTTGTATACAAGGAGGGGCGGCAGGGTGTGTCCAGGAGGGGCGGCCTTCTCCGCGACTCCGCTGCTGACGGATGGCAGAGCCCGGCCTAGGCCGGGGGGTCCTGCCCAGAGTAGTCGCGGG
>NW_007098313.1:0-561 GCF_000164805.1 Carlito syrichta | reverse complement strand
GGACTCAGCCTCGCGGCTTCCCCCGCGGCCTCCCCTTTGGGTCCCGCACTCCCGGCGAGCGTGTGGCCCCTGCCGGGACCCGTAGCAGTGCGGTCTCCTCGGGGCTCCCCCGGGGGTCCCCGGCTCGGCGGACGGCTCTGGGCGCCAGGGCCCGGGCCAGGGCCTCCCTGCTGACGCCCAGCGCGGCCTCTCCTCCGTTCTCCAGACCAGGAGCTGCGGAATGTTATCGACAAGCTGGCGCAGTTCGTGGCTCGCAACGGGCCCGAGTTCGAGAAGATGACGATGGAGAAGCAGAAGGACAACCCCAAGTTCTCGTTCCTGTTCGGAGGCGAGTTTTACAGCTACTACAAGTGCAAGCTGGCGCTGGAGCAGCAGCAGCGTGAGTCCCGCGCCCCGCAGCCCTCGGACTCCAGCCGGGCTCTGTCACCGTCCGCGGAATCCCAAGCTCTTTCTTTTCTCTTATTTTTTGTGGAGACGCGGTCTCGCTGTGTTGACCGGGCTGGTTTTGAACCCCTGGCCTCACACGATCCTCCCGCCTCAGCCTCCCGAGTTGCTGGGAGT
>NW_007098312.1:0-550 GCF_000164805.1 Carlito syrichta | reverse complement strand
GCCCAGCAGGTCGAGACTGTGGTGGCTGGGAGTGGCCACTACACTCCAGTCTGGGTGACAGAGTGAGACTCCAACTCAAAAGAAAGAAAGAAAGAAAGAAAATAAATCAATCTTACATGAACACAGATATTTACATTCAAGAACCATAGAGAAGCCAGGCGTGGTGGCTCAAGTCTGTAATCCCAGGACTTTGGGAGGTGGAGGCAGGAGGATTGCCTGAGCCCAGGGTTCGAGAGCTGCCTGGATAACTTGACGAGACCTCATCTCTTCAATAAGTCAAAAAATTATCCAGGCTTGGTAGCACGCACCTGTAGTTCTAGCTACTTGGAAGACTAAGGCAGAAGGATCTCCTGAGCCCAGCACTTTGGGAGGCAGAGGTGAGGATTGCCTGAGCCCAGAGGTTCGAGACCAGCCTGGGCAACCTCGTCTCTACAATAAAAAAGAAAAATTAACTGAGCATGGTGGCTGGGCGTGGTTCCAACTACTTGGAAGGCTGAGGCAGAAGGATCGCCTGAGCCTAGCAGGTGGAGTCTGTGGTGGCCATGAGTAT
>NW_007098311.1:0-530 GCF_000164805.1 Carlito syrichta | reverse complement strand
TGATTTATTGTAGAGATGAGGTCTCGCTGCCCAAGCAGGTCTCGAACCCGCGGGCTCAGGTAATCCACTCACCTCAGCCTCCCAAAGGCGCGGGATTACAGGCTGAGCCATGGAGCCTGGCGAAATGGGATCTTTTAATAGGTATTAGTTCATGAGGGCTCTGCCCTCATGAATACATTAATGTCAGTATCATGAAAGTAGGTTCCTGATAAAAGGAAGAGTTCAGCACCCTTCCCTTTCCCCTCTTTCATATATTTTCTCACTATGTGATGCTGTCTACCATGTTATGATATGATGACAGGAAGGCTCTCACCAGCTGCAGTCCGTCAATCTTGGGCTTCCCAGCCTCTACAACCGTGAGTCAAATAAACTTCTATTTATAAATTACCCAGTCTATAGTATTTGCTTAGAGCAGCACAAGACAGATTATGACACAAGGTGAGTACTTTCATTTTCTTTTCTTTTTTGAGTTGGAATCTCACTCTGTCTCCCAGACTGGAGCGCAGTAGCCGCTCCTGGCCACCGCAGCC
>NW_007098310.1:0-530 GCF_000164805.1 Carlito syrichta | reverse complement strand
TGTGTGTGTGTGTGTGTGTGTGTGTGTGTGTGTGTGTGTGTGTGTGTGTGTATGTGTCCCTTCCCAGTAGTACTCAATCCTCCACAAATCAAATCTCTGGTGCATCACATTGTACGCTTGGGCCATCTTTGACAATAAATAAATGTTGCCATATGGTACTAAGATACAGTTTTATGTCAACTGTAAACAGGATCCTAGAACACAATTAAACTGTAGGCTTTTCTGGCAAATTTAAATTCTTGTGGGCAAAGTGCTCAACAAAGGTTTGGAAACGAGAGTGTAAATCGTTTTTTACTCCTTTAAGTCATAATTTGCAGAAGGAAAGTGATGGGCAGTGCATTCATGATGGTCTTTATCTCCATTCTCAGAAGGAGCTACCTAATTAGCAGGTTAACCCTGAAAAAAGTTAAGGTCCTATTGTAGTTTACACCTCCCTGTTGAACAAATGAGCTATTTAATGACTTTTTCTCCTAGGTCTTCAGAAAATATCTGAAATGTCTATGTAGGTGGGAGAAGGAGAATGAACAAGT
>NW_007098309.1:0-583 GCF_000164805.1 Carlito syrichta | reverse complement strand
TTTTTTTTTTTTTTGTTTGTTTGTTTTGTTTTGTTTTAGAAAGCAGGATTTACTGAGAGGACAGAAAAGTTCCCACAGTGGAAGGAGACCTCAAAGTGTTCCCCTTCTTTGTCCATTTTTAAATTGGGTTGTGCAGGCACATTGACTCAAGCCTATAATCCCAGCACGTCGGGAGGCTGAGGTGAGGGGATTGCCTGAGTCCACGGGTTTGAGAACAGCCTGGGCATCTTGGTGAGACCTCAGCTTTACAATAAAGCAAAAATTAATTGGGCATGGTAGTGCATGCCTGTAGTTCCGGCTACTTAGAAGGCTGAGGCAGAAGGATCGCCTGAGCCCAGCAGGTCGACGCTGGGGTGACCGTGCGCATATGTGCCACTGCACTCCAGTCTGGGTGAGAGAGTGAGACTCAAAAAAAAAATTGTTGTGTTTGATTGTTGTTGAGTCTTAGGAATTAATTTTCTTTATGTACTCTAGATATTACTTTCTCATCAGATGTACGATTTGTAAATTCTTTTTTTTTTTTTTTTTTTTTTTGAGTTGGAGTCTCACTCTGTCGCCCAGCCTGGAGTGCAGCGGCCGCTCC
>NW_007098308.1:0-621 GCF_000164805.1 Carlito syrichta | reverse complement strand
GGCCAGCCAGGCAGGGCTGACCTCCTCCCTGCCAATCAGCCCGGAATTCTGCCCAGAGCAGCCAGCCTGGACAGCCCCTGCAGTTCACATCAAAGGCAGACACCGGTTCGAAGCCCAGCCCTCCTTCCCCTCAGTTTTCCCAGCCACCGAATGGGGTAAGTACTTCCTGGCCCCCAGCAGGGCTCTGAGGACAGAGGGGAGGACCAAAATCTGTTATCACTGGGATGGCTGGCTCCAAGAGAGGCCCGGGGGGCCTCCCTGGGCTGTCGCCTGCCCAGCCCTGGGTTACTATTACCGAGTGGGAGGGCAGCCCCTGCCCGGCTCAGGGCTCTCCTTTGTCAGTGGCCAGCCCCCCCTAATCTGCCTGGAGAAGAGGGCCCCATCTCCTAGGAAACAGTCACCGCCAAAGGGCAGAGGCCTCACAGCAGGCCTGGAACCGGCAGAAGCAGTGACTCACTCGTCCTCCCTTCCCAGCCACCACGTTTTCCGAAGTCCCACTGGGGCATGGCCGCTGTCCACCCGGAGTTGCCAAGGCACTGGGCAAGGGACTGCTGGGGGTGTGAAGGTCCGGCCTGCGCCGCGCTGGCGGGACCCGGAGCGGCGTCCCCCGCCCCCCTCCCC
>NW_007098307.1:0-557 GCF_000164805.1 Carlito syrichta | reverse complement strand
CTACCCAGGCGGGTCTTGAACCTGTGGGCTCAGGCAATCCACTCACCTCAGCCTCCCAAAGGCGTGGGATTACAGGCTCAGCCACCAAGCCCGGCCCTGCCTTCCTTTCTTTTTGGAGTTGGGGTCTTACTCTGCTGCCCAGGTGGCAGTTCCATGGCATGATCACAGCTCACAGCAGCCTGGACCTCCTGGGCCCAGGCGATTCTCCCACCTCAGCCTCCCGAGTAGCTGGGACTACAGGCATGCACCACCATGCCTGCATAATTTTTATATTTTATTTTATTTTTTTGAGTCAGAGTCTCACTCTGTCACCCAGGCTAGAGTGCTATGGTACACTCACCGCCACCCCAGTGTCAACCTGCTTGACTCCAGCAATCCTTCCACCTCAGCCTTCCAAGTAGCCGGGACTACAGATGTGTGCAACCACAGCCGGCTAATTTTTTGATTTATTGTAGAGATGAGGTCTTGCCAAGTTGCCTGGGCTGGTCTCAAACCTGTGGGCTCAGGCAGTCCTCTCACCTTGGCCTCCCAAAGGGCTGGGATTACAGGCTTGAGCC
>NW_007098306.1:0-533 GCF_000164805.1 Carlito syrichta | reverse complement strand
CCCCAGCAGCAACAGCTATAGTTCATTCTAGTGTACTGCAGCAGGCACAGGCCTGGGGGGCCCATCTGCAGCCCAGGCTTCTTTTGGCAGGAAGCAGGGCAGTGAGCTGATTGCTCCTGGGGGAATGCCCATGCCTCTCTGGATTTAGGCATTCAGAAGCAGTGGCTGCAGCAATCTGATGGAGTGTTGTGTAATTTGGTACACGGGCAGCTCTAGCCAGACTGGGGAGCAATATCCCTTTCTTTCCATTTCAAAAGAGATAGAAAATCTGATGTTCTAGGTGTTCAGAAATGCCCATTTAATGGGAGGCAGACCTGGCCTGCCTAGAGAGCTTGCAGTAGTGAAGTGGGAGGGAGGGGACAAGATGGTCCTGTCTCAGGAGTGTCCCTTTCTCCAGGCATCACGGAGGGCATGGCATCCTAGCCCCTGACCACCCAGGTGGCAGCCACCTCCCAAGCCTGCAATCCTGGGTAGAGACCCAGGCCCACCCAGGTCACTTCCCCCCTAGGTGACCCCCCTCCCAAGCAGAACTG
>NW_007098305.1:0-539 GCF_000164805.1 Carlito syrichta | reverse complement strand
GGCTAAGTTTTGATTTATTGTAGAGATGAGGTCTCACCAAGTTGCCCAGGTGGGTCTCAAACCTGCGAACTCAGGCAATCCACTCACCTCAGACTCCCAAAGCACTGAGATTACAGGCTGAGCCACCGAGCCCGGCTAGTATGGATGTTTTAAAAGGGTAGGCTGATGTCTATTTTATTTCCAGAATGCTTTCTAAGTATGTCCAACATGTAGGTGTCTGTGTTTATCTTAGTAAATAAACCAACCAGTGCAACTATTTCCTTGTATTCTGATCTATTTTCAGGACTCACCAAAATTTACATTGTTCTGATATTAAATAAGAAATATTTAAATACATTTTATATCTAAAGATAGAAATAAAAGTAGAGATAAGAGAAATTGAGAAATAGCTGAACTGTCTTTATATCTGTTTAAAGACACAACTAGGCGGGCTTGGTGGCTCAGCCTGTAATCCCATACCTTGGGAGGCTGAGGTGAGTGGACTGCCTGAGCCCATGGGTTCAAGACCTGCCTGGGCAACTTGGTGAGACCTCATCTCT
>NW_007098304.1:0-616 GCF_000164805.1 Carlito syrichta | reverse complement strand
TGATTTAGGGGTTGCAAATAAATATTAGTGATCAGGTGACTTCGCAAAGACAGAATCC
Organism: Carlito syrichta; assembly: GCF_000164805.1. Classification (NCBI taxonomy): domain Eukaryota; kingdom Metazoa; phylum Chordata; class Mammalia; order Primates; family Tarsiidae; genus Carlito; species Carlito syrichta. Next base: position 558 of record NW_007098304.1, on the reverse strand, counting down.
ACAAATAACAAGGATCACCTGTACATGTTCTATCTGTAGAGAAAAACACTAGACACAGAATTTATGAAGGAAAAGGGAATGGGAGGACATGGAGGAGACTTTCGGTTTTGGGTTTTGTTTCTTTGTTTGTTTTGTTTTGAGCCAGTGTCTCACTCAGTCGCCCAGGCTGGAGTGCAGTGGCATGCTCATGACCACCGCAACCTCTACGTGGCTGGGATCAGGTGTTCCTTCCACCCCAGCCTTCCAAGTAACCGGAACTACAAGCACGCACTACCACACCTGGCTAATTTTTTGACATATTGCAAAGACGAAGTCTCGCCAAGTTGCCCAGGCTGGTCTCAAGCCCCTGGGCCCTGGCAACCCTCTCGCCTTGGCCTCCCAAAGTGCAGAGATTACAGGGTTGAGTCACCGTGCCCGGCTGACTTTCAATTTTTATCATTAACTTGTTTGTAGTGTTTTAATTTTTCATGAGTTCATATTATGCTTTTAGTATTCAAAACAATTTTTTTTTTTTTTTTTTGAGTTGGGGTCTCACTCTGTCGCCCAGACTGGAGTGCA
>NW_007098303.1:0-617 GCF_000164805.1 Carlito syrichta | reverse complement strand
CGACCCGGAGGGCCGAGGCGGAGGGGTCGCCGGAGCCCAGCAGGTCGAGGCTGGCGTGGCCGGGAGCGGCCGCGGCGCTCCGGTCTGGGCGACGAGCGAGACTCCGACTCAAAAAAAGCAAAAAAATGAGGAGAACACATGCATAACGTAGACCGAATGTCTTGGTTGCATGAAAGAAATCAACCTGCTTACCCACGTTGTGCCCTAAAGGGTTGATCTTCAACACTGTTCCCGAGTTCAACTTCTCAGTCCCGGTTCCTCCGCTCGACTCTTTCTAAAAGCGCCAGGGAGCATCTGCAAATGGGTCGGTCCAGCTGCCTTCGCGCTCTGTCCCCCGCGGTGGTAAATCTCCGTGCGTTTTTCCCGAGCACAGACGTCTCTAGCCCAAACCCGAGAAAAGAGAACGCGATAACGGAGGTAAGAAAAGCGGACGCTCGATGCACCCTAGAAGCCGACAGTGCACACACTGGAGGCGCTGCTTACCGGGGGCGTCCGTGGCAAAGGCATCCCCTCGCCGACGCGACGCAGGAGGTGCCGCAGCAAGGCCGGTCAGGCGGCGCCGCGGAGGAGACAAGGCAGCCCGGGCGTCGTGGCCTGCGGCCGGGACAGGCGGGCCG
>NW_007098302.1:0-775 GCF_000164805.1 Carlito syrichta | reverse complement strand
TGCCCAGTTAATTTTTTTTTAATTTATTGTAGAGATGAGGCCTCGCCAAGTTGCCCAGGTGGGTTTTGAACCCGTGGGCTCAGGCAATCCACTCACCTCAGCCTCCCAAAGTGCGGGATTACAGGCTGAGCCACCGAACCCGGCTCAGTTGACATTACTTAAAGTCAATTGTCTTAGTCTGTTTTCTGTTGCTATAACAAAATACCATACACTGGGTAATTTATTTAAAAAATAGATTTATTTCTAATGGTTCTGGAGGCTGGGAAGTCCAAGAACATGGTACTGGCATCTGATGAGGACCTTCTTGCTGCTTCATAGCATGGTAGAAATCATCACTTGGTGAGATTTTAAGTGGGTACCAACTTAAGTCTCTCTTCCTGTTCTTGTAAAGCCATCAGTCCCATTATGGAGGACCCAGCCTTGATGACCTTATCACATTCTAATTACCTTCCAAAGGCCCCATCTCCAATTACTATCAACCTATGAAGTTTCCAACACATGAAATTTGGGGAACCACTCAAATCATAGCATCAACCAGTTATAGATTTTAACTACATTTACAGAAGTTCTTCACTTCTGTACACTTAGATTAGTGTTTGATTTAAAAACCATGTACTATAGTCTACCCAGGCTGGTCTCAAACCTGTGGGCTCAGGCAATCCACTCACTTAGGTCTCCAAAAGTGCTGGGATTACAGGCTGAGCCACTGAACCAGGCTGGCAAAATTCATACAGAATTAAAGTTGTACTTTAAGAGCTAAGATATCAGCCGGGCT
>NW_007098301.1:0-679 GCF_000164805.1 Carlito syrichta | reverse complement strand
TTTTTTTTTTTTTTTTTTTTTTGTAGAGACAAGATCTTGCTATGCTGACCAGGCTGGTCTCAAACTTCTGGGTTCAAGTGACCCTCCCACCTCCAAAAGTGCTGGGATTACAGGCGTGAGTCATTGCATCCGACCTCAAAGAACATTTCATTTGGGAGGCCTCCTAAGACCTCCTCCTGAAACCAGACAAGCTAAACCACCCCTCCCTGGCACAATCAACATGCTTTGTCTCTGCTGCCAAAACCATACACATCACTGGGCCAGAGTGTATACGTGCTGGTCCCTCCACTGCACTTGGGAGGTAGCAACACATGGGGGTAAGAGACCAGAACCTGGAACCAGGCTGCCACATTCATTGTGTGAGCCTGGGCAAGTTACTCAACTAGCCATTCCTTGATGTACTCATCTGCAAGATGGGGGTGACGATAACAGTGTTTGCCTCATAGGGCTATTGTGAGGATTAAATGAGTTAATATATTCTCACTCATAAGTGGACCTTGAACAACTATCATAATACTATAAGAAAAGGATTGACAGTGGCGGAAAACTATGGGGGGTGGGCAGGGAGGGGAAGGGAGGTGGGATTAACAGTAGTCAATATCTGTTTGGGGACGGGGGACACTCCTCATCAACAAGGGTACCTGCACAATGCATATTTGTATACCTAACCCTTAACTGT
>NW_007098300.1:0-647 GCF_000164805.1 Carlito syrichta | reverse complement strand
ATTTTGAATATATCATCCCATTCTCTTCTGACCTGTAAGGTTTCTGCCTGAGAAATCTGTTGTTAGTCTAGTAAGTGTTCCTTTATAAGACACTATACACATTTATCTTGTTGTTTATAGAAACGTCTTTTGACTTTTGACAGTTTGACTATAATGTGTCATAGAGAAGATTTTTCTGAATTGTATCTATTTGGAAATCTCCAATCTTCCTGTGTCTGGATATCTAAATCTCTTGCTAGACTTGGGATAATTTTAGCTTTTATTTTGTTAAGTAGGTTTTCTATTCCTTTCATATTCTCTTTGCCTTCTGGGGCACCAAAAACTTAAATATTTGCCTGCTTTATATTGTCTCATATGTCACTTTGTTTTTGTTTGCTCTTTTTTATTCTTTTCTAAATTTTGTCTGACAAGTTTATTTAAAAATACCTGTCTTCAAGTTTTGTAATTCCCTTTCTGCTTGATCTGTTCACTGTTGAAGCTTTCGAATGTATTTTGTATTACATTCAATATATTTTGAGCTTAAGAATTTTATTAATGATATCTATCCCTGGTAAATTTCTCATTCATATTCTAAATTTTTTCTGACTTTTTTGTATTTTTGTTCTCTTCTATGTCACCCAAGTCCTTTTTTTTTTTTTTTTTCCCTC
>NW_007098299.1:0-533 GCF_000164805.1 Carlito syrichta | reverse complement strand
TTGCTTTCAGTGTCAGAAGAAAAAGTCAGACTATTTGGCATCTTCAAAAGACTGCAAATAATCATGACCTCTATGCACGAGAAGCAAAAGGTCAGAGGTAGACGAAAATGCACAAGTTAAAAAGGTAGATGACTCAAAGAAAGACTGTAAGAAAATTCCAAAGGCAAAAGCAGAATTAAAACCCGTATTGTAGTTAGTAAAGAATGGAAAAAATGTAGAACAGATGAAAATTACAATGAGATTCAGTTCTTTATCAGATGCTTAGTGAACCAGTCACTATGCTAGGTACCAGATATAAAGTCCTCCACTTTCTCTATCCTCAGAGTGTGGCAGGCAGCCATTAACCCATAAACACAAATAAATAATTGCAATTGTGATGGTTGCTACAAATGAGAACCAGCACTATAAAGAAGATTGCTTGGGAGAAACCAGCTCTGATTGGGTGCTAGGGAAGGTCTCTTTAAAGAAGGGACATACACTCTGGTTTTTCTTCAGATCATGCATATCTTTCCCCTTGACATATATATAGCTGG
>NW_007098298.1:0-533 GCF_000164805.1 Carlito syrichta | reverse complement strand
GGGCGGCGTCGGAGACGGGCTGGGGGCATCGCAGGGTGCAAAGGTGTGGGGGGAATGTCCGCCGGCGAAAATTACACACCGATGATTTGCACCCTGGTTTCGCCACCTCTGGGTAATTCTTAGCCCCTGGGGCCACCAGCCAAGGAGGAAGGACACAGTGCCTCTCACCAGCATGGCCTGTGAGCCACCATGTTCTCCCCCCAGCGAGGGGTTTGCGGGCCTTTTCCACAGAGAACGTAGTCATTCCAGACCCAAGTCACTTTTCCAGATGTAACTGTCTCCCATGATTGAGGCAGGTGTTCATGCTCACTTCAAGAGGAAGGGCAAGCTGGGCTGTAATCCTGCCCCTTGGGAAGCTGAGGTGAGTGGATGACCTGAGCCCGCGGGTTCAAGACCCACCTGGGCAAATTGGCGAGACCTCATCTCCACAATAAATCAAAAACCTAGCCGGGTGTGGTAGTGCGCGCCTGTAATTCCAGCTCCTTGGAAGGCTGAGGCAGAAGGATCGCTGGAGCCCAGCAGGTCGAGGCTGC
>NW_007098297.1:1627-2588 GCF_000164805.1 Carlito syrichta | reverse complement strand
CGCGTGGCAAGCGCGGAGGTGGCTTCTCTGTCGCGGCCACGCGGCGCTCCCAGCCCTCCTGGCCCCACGGCGCCCAGGGAGGCGCCGCTGGCCCTCTGCTCTCAGCAAAGGCCGCCGCGTCCTCGGCTCTGCCGAGTGGGACCGCGCGCTTGTGGCTCAGAGGGCACGGGGGCAGGGGCCAGGGCGGGCGGGTCTGGGAAGAGCCGAGGAACGCGGCTCCTCTCCAGGTGCGGGGAAGCCCCTTTCAACAGCAGGCCCATCATTCAGAAACTCGAAACCACCCTCGCTGGGGCTGGAGTTTGCGCTGGGGACATTCACAGGGCCGGGGACACTGATGAGGCGGAGCCAGAGCGGTGTCTGCTCTGAGGCCCATTCTCACCGGAGCCCGGGGGTCAGTGCTGAGGTGGCAGGCGGGTCCCCTCCGATGCCCCCGTGAAGGAAGGCAGCCCGCTGGGCCGTCTGTCGGGGCTCACTCTGGATCTCGGCGTTACTCAAACAGGTTCTTCTGTCCTGCCTCAAAGTCTGTCACTTGACCTTTTCCTCGTGCGCTCTGGCCCCTGCGTGGCCTGAATCGGTCACACTTGGCTAAGAGGGCCTTCATGGCTTCTTCCAGAAGCCTTGAAGGACGGGCCAGGTGGCCCAGCATTCCTACCAGGAGTGGCGTGCCCACAGCTGCCTGCCAGCAGGGCTTGGCCCTGTCCTCTGTCCGAGGGACCGACCGTGCAGCCAGGCCTGTTCGCAGTAGGAGGCTTCTGTCACAACGGCAGTCGGTCACCCACGGCCCACGGGAGACCAGAGCCCGCAGAACCAGCCGCACGGCAGCTCTGCGGTGGCCCCAGGGGCCTGAGCCGGGAGGCCCTGCAGATGGGTGGGGTCAGGCGGTTGGGCCAGACGGCGGGGGCCCCTGCTGCCAGGCCCGCAGCTGGGTGGGCTCTTAGCCCCCGCCTGCGGCCGGGCAGCC
>NW_007098297.1:0-556 GCF_000164805.1 Carlito syrichta | reverse complement strand
GCCCCCAGCCATGCTGTCCCTACGGGGGGGGGGCGACTCTGTCTCCGCCCTTGAGGGCCACACGTGGGGCGGTCACACGAGTCCGTCACGAGCTCAGTCCCGCCCACCCCCACTCAGAAGGCGCAGGCAGGTCGCAGATGCGGCACAAAGGACCCATCAACCTGCCAGAGACAAAGCGGCCCCTCCGGCGCCCCTGCCGGCTCATTCCCCCTCGTGTGGCTTCGAGCTGGCAAGACAGAAGGAACCAAGACAGAGGGAACCGCAGGGGGTGGGCAGTGTCGCACCACCTTTCAGGACAAAGGAACCCATGGAGTGGCGGGCATTGAGGCCCCTCCAGGCCCTTTAGGGTCAAGCTGCACAACTCCACGCGTCCCCAGGATCAAAGATATCACAGAATTATTTTAAAAACGGCTCACTTTCAGGACCTTCACTGCCGAGGAGGGCTGCGTCATGTTTAACGTTCAGTGTACAAGCTACTTGAGAAAGGCTTTCATTCAAGACTTTTTTTTTTTTTTTTTGAGTTGGAGTCTCACCCTGTCGCCCAGACTGGAGTGCG
>NW_007098296.1:0-545 GCF_000164805.1 Carlito syrichta | reverse complement strand
TGGTCAAATAAACGGTTTGAGAACACAAAGTGTTTAAAGATACCAAGTTCAACACAGTCCCGTCACCGCGGAAGAGCGGGAGGGCAACTTGGAGGAGCAGCCGCTAGGGCGCGGCAGAGCACAGCGGAGCCGGCCAGTCACAGGAGCCCAGCGGAGGTGCCTACCTAAAGAGAGAGCCTGACTGGGAGAAGGACCCCCTCACTGCCAAGACTTTCACCGCCCAGCACCCAGCGTCTCTTGAAGGGGCAGGGAGGCAGGTGGCCAGAAGGGATGTTTCGGACCAGCTCTGTCCAATGGGAGCCCCATGCGTAATTTCAAGTTTTCTAGTAACAACTTGCAAAAGAAAAGAAGGCGGTCGCAGTGGCTGATGCTTGTCATCCCAGCACTTTGGGAGGCCGAGGTGGGAAGATATCTTGAGGCCAGGAGTTCGAGGCCAGCCTGGGCAACAGAGCAAGACCCCGTCTCTACAAGAAATAGAAAAAAGCCGGGCTCGGTGGCTCAGCCTGTAATCCCAGCGCTTTGGGAGGCCGAGGTAAGTGGATTGC
>NW_007098295.1:0-566 GCF_000164805.1 Carlito syrichta | reverse complement strand
AGAGTGAGACTCCAACTCAAAAAAAAAAAAAATTATTTGTATTAAAATAGCCAGTTATGGCCGGGCTCAGTGGCTCAGCCTGTAATCCCAGCACCTTGGGAGGCAAAGGCGAGTGGATTCCCTGAGCCCGTGGGTTCGAGACCAGCCTGGGCAACTTGGCGAGACTTTGTCTCTACAATACAATAAAATAAAATATAATAAAAAGAATTAGCCGGGCATGGCAGTGTGCGCCTGTAGTTCTGGCTACTTGGAAGACTGAGACAGAAGGATTGCCGGAACCCAGCAGATTGACACTCTAACTCAAAAAAACAAAACAGTTATGGTGGTATGCATTTACAGTCTCAGCTACTCAGGAGGCTGAGGCAGTAGTTGGAGGCCACAGTGAGCTGTGATCCCACCACTGCACTCCAGCCTGGGCAACAGAGAGAGTCTCTTTAAAAAAAAAAAAGATAGCTGGGCATGGTAGCTCGCTCGCGCCTGTGGTTCCAGCTACTTGGAAGGCTGAAGCAGAAGGATCACCTGAGCCCAGCAGGTCAAGGCTGTGGTGGCCATGAGTGTGCCACTGC
>NW_007098294.1:0-748 GCF_000164805.1 Carlito syrichta | reverse complement strand
TATTTGCCGGGCTCGGTGGCTCAGCCTGTAATCCCCGCGCCTTGGGAGGCTGAGGTGAGTGGATTGCTTAAGCCCGCGGGTTCGAGACCCGCCTGGGCAGCGAGACCTCATCTCTACAATAAAATCAAAAAATTAGCCGGGCGTGGTAGCGCGCACCTATAATTCCAGCTACTCGGAAGGCTGAGGCGGAAGGATCGCCGGAGCCCAGCAGGTTGAGGCTGCGGTGGCCGGGAGCGGCCACTGCACTCCAGTCTGGGCAACTCAAAAAAAAAAAGACATACTTTTCACAGACAACCTAAGTTCAAATTGGAGCATTTGATTGTCCCTTGTTCTCCCCTACGCAAAGTCACAAAAACATCCCCCCTCATATTAAACCAGCTACTTACCTCTTACCTCAATAACCCTGACTGTCCTTTCTCTCTCAAACTACCTATCTACTCCATTAGTAAGTTCTACTTCAAAATTATATTTCAACAAGGCAAGTATAGGTCGTTTTTTACAAAGGATGCTGGGACAGCTGGATAGCCATATGCAAAAGAATGAATTTGAACTCCTACCTTATACCCTATACAAATACTCATTCAAAATTAATCAAAAACCTAAATGTGAGAGGTAAAAAACTATAAAACTCTTAGAAGGAAACAGGCTTAAATCTTTACGACTTTGGATTAGGCAATGGTTTCTTGTTGCCCAGACTGGAGTGCAGTGGCCGTTCCTGGCCACTGCAGCCTTGACCTGCTGGGCTCCG
>NW_007098293.1:0-546 GCF_000164805.1 Carlito syrichta | reverse complement strand
GGAAGGCTGAGGTGGAAGGATGGCCGGAGCCCAGCAGGTCGAGGCTATGGTGGCCGGGAGCGGTCACTACACTCCAGTCTGGGCGACAGTGAGACCCCAACTCCAAAAAAAAAAGACTACTGGAAAGATTACATGAGATAATGCCAAAAAATGTTTGGCAAATCATAGCAACTCAGTAAATTTAGCTATTATTATTTTGAGTTGGAGTCTCAGTCTGCTGCCCAGGCTGGAGAGCAGTGGCATGATCATGGGTCAGCACAGCCTCGACCTCCTGGGGTCAAGTGATCCTCCTACCTCAACCTCCTGAGTAGCTGGGACTATAGGTGCTTGCCGCCATGTTTGACTAATTTTTTTATTTTTTGTAGAGGTGAGGTCTTGGTGTGTTTTGTTGTTGTTGTTGTTATTGTTTTGTTGCTTTGTTTTGGTTTTGAGTTGGAGTCTCATTCTGTCACCCAGGCTGGAGGGCAGTGGTACACCTCTTGGCCACCACAGCCTCAACCTGCTGGGCTCCAGCGATCCTTCTGCCTCAGCCTTCCAAGTAACTGG
>NW_007098292.1:0-708 GCF_000164805.1 Carlito syrichta | reverse complement strand
CTCCATTCCATTCCTCTCCATTCCATTCCATTCCACTTCACTCAACTTCATTCCTTCCATTCCTATCCTTTCCATTTCATTCCACTCCAATCTATTCCACTCCACTCCATCCCATACCATTCCTCTGCATTCCATTCAATTCCTCTCCATTCCTTTGCATACCATGAAATTCCATTCAACTGTAACACATTCCTCTCCATCCATTACATTCCAATACCCTCCATTCCATCTACTCCATTTATCTCCAGTCCTGTCGTCTCTATTTCATTCCTTTTCCATCCTCTCCATTCCATTCCACTCAATTCCATTCATCTCCATTACATTCCTTTCGATTTTATTCCATTCCTCTCCAGTTCATTCCACTCAGGGCCATTCCTTACAATTCCATTCCATTCCAATCCATTCCATTACATCGCAATCCTTCCCTCTCCATTCCATTCCTCTCCATTCCATTCCATTCCACTCTACTCCCTTTCTTTTCACTCAACTCCACTCCATCCATTCCTCTCCATTCCATTTCATTCCACTCCAATCTCTTGTACTCCACTCCATTCCATAGCATTCCTCTCCATTCCATTCAATTCCTCTTCATTCCTTTTCATTCCATGTAATTCCATTCAACTGTAATGCATTCCACTCCATCGATTGCATTCCAATCCTCTCCATTCCATTCCTCTCCTTTCCATTCCATTCCATTCCTCTCCGTTC
>NW_007098291.1:0-535 GCF_000164805.1 Carlito syrichta | reverse complement strand
GATTTATTGTAGAGAAGAGATCTCGCTGCCCAGGCGGGTCTCGAACCCGCGGGCTCAGGCAATCCACTCACCTCAGCCTCCCAAAAGCCTTGTCTTTTTTAAACCTTTTATTTTGGACAGTTTAAAGTATATTCAAAAATGCAGTGAACCTACCCTGCAGCACCAGCCACATCTTGGTCCTCTGCCCCTGCCCCCACCCCTTCCACTGAGTAATACTGAAGCACATCCCAGACATCAGATCGTTACATCTGTAAAAACTTCAATATGTATCTCAGAAAGACAAAACCACAAAGAACAGCCACAATGTCATTATCACATCAGAAAGCTCCACAAGCATTTCTCAACATCATTGTATCACCTGTGAGGGTTTAGATTACCTACCCCCAGGTGACTCTTTTAAAAAATTGGGCCAGGCTCGGTGGCTCAGCCTGTAGTTCCAACTACTTGGAAGGCTGAGGTGGAAGGATCGCCGGGACCCAGCAGGTCAAGGCTGCGGTGGCTGGGAGCGGCCACTGCACTCCAGCCTGGGAGACAG
>NW_007098290.1:0-996 GCF_000164805.1 Carlito syrichta | reverse complement strand
TCCTGGCCACTCTGGAGGCTGAGATGGGAGGATTGCTGGAGGATGTGATATCGAGGATGGCAGTGAAGAACAGTTATGTCCCTGGGCACATCCTGGGCCACATTGCCAAACCCTATCTCCAAAAACGTCAGAATCGTACACAGGTTCTCAATGCGCATGGTGTGTTCACAGGGTAACTGGCTTTAGAGACAGAAAAAAATGGGAATGGAGGGGAAGAAATTTCCATGGGTGAGTGATGTGTCCCTGGCTTTTCTTGGTGAAAGGTTCTTGTTGCCAAATTGGAGGGCCGGCCTTCCTGGGACACATTTCTCAAATCCGATGGGAAAGCCTGCAGGTACCCAGCCAGGGAGGGTAGGGAACTCCCGCAACAAAGCGGGGGCAGCCATTTGAGGGCATTTGGATTGGAAGGTGCTGAGCTTGTGGGACCTTAACATGTGGGGAGGCTGGGGTGAAGAACTGAGGGCAGAATGGTTGCAGGATAATGGATTTCTTTCTTTCTTTCTTTCTTTCTTTCTTTCTTTCTTTCTTTCTTTCTTTCTTTCTTTCTTTCTTTCTTTCTTTCTTTCTTTCTTTCTTTCTTTCCTTCTTTCCTAACCTCACTAGGTTGCCCAGACTACTCTCAAACCCCCCAACTCGGACCATCCTGTTGACCTGGGCTCCAAAACTTCTGTGATTACAGATTTTCCATTTGGTCAACATCCTGGTCTTCCTTTCTGGTCTTGAACTGTGGGACGGAGGTTATCCTCCCTCCGAGGCTTGCCCTCACCCAATGTTTTCTAGGTTTTGGTTGGGTCGAGATGGTGAGTTCCTATGGTGCTCAGCCTTGTCTCAAGCTCCTGAGCTCTGGCCATCTTCCCATCTCATCCTCGCCATGTGCCAAGAAGACAGGCATGAGTCCCCCAGTGAAGGGCTCAGCAGATGGATCCAGCCACCCTCTCCAGGGTCCCAGGTCGTCAGAAGGGAACAGGCCTCACAGTCATCCCCTAGAGTGGTGTG
>NW_007098289.1:0-576 GCF_000164805.1 Carlito syrichta | reverse complement strand
CCAGGCTGGAGTGTAGTGGCACACTCACAGCCACCGCAGCCTCGACCTGCTGGGCTCAGGCGATCCTTCCACCTCAGTCTTCCAAGTAGCTGGAACTACAAGCATGCATGCACTACCACGCCCATTTTTAAAATTTATTGTAGAGACGAGGTCTCAACAAGTTGCCCCAGCTGGTCTCAAACCGGTGAGCTCAGGCAATCCTCTTGCCTCAGCCTCCTAAAGTGCTGGGATTACAGACTTGAGCCACTGCGCCCAGACTCACTTTTTCTTTAAAAAAAAAAAGACTAAAGACAGAATGCCTCTCACACAGTGAAGTTGGAAAGGTAGAAGGCAAGGTCTTACACATAAACATGAAAGTATGGGAGTGTAAATTAGTACAATCTCTATGGAAATTGGTATGGAGATTTCTCACACAACTAAAAGTAGATCTATTTGATCCAGCAATCCCAAGGAAACAAAAGTCACTGTATAAAAAAGTCAATTGCAGCCGGGCTCGGTGGCTCAGCCTGTAATCCTGCGAGACCTCATCTCTACAATAAATCAAAAAATCAGCCAGGCGTGGTAGTGCATGTCTGT
>NW_007098288.1:0-536 GCF_000164805.1 Carlito syrichta | reverse complement strand
GGAATTGAGTGGACAGGAAAGGAAGTGAATTGAAAGGAATGGAACAGAATGGAATGGAACGGAAAGTCGAGGAATGGAATTGACTGAAATTGAATGGAATGGAGTTGAATGGCAATGAATGGTATGGAGAGGGATGGAATGGAATGGAGTGGAATGAAAAGTAATGGAGTGGAATGGAATGGAATGGAGTGTAGTGGTATGGAATGTAGTGGAGTGGAATGGATTGGATTGGAATCAAATGGAGTGGAGTGGATGGAGTGGAGAGGAAGGGAATGTAAAAATGAAATTGAAGGGAGAAGAGTAGTATGGAATAGAATGGAATCGAGAGGAAAGGAATGGAATGGAATGGATTTGAATAGAATGGAATGGAGAGGAGAGGAAAGGGTGGAATGGAATGGAGCTGAATGGAATGGAATGGAGTGGAGTGGAAAGGATTGGAATGGAATGGAGAGAAATGGAATGGAATAGAATGGAATGGAATGGAATGGAAAGGAATGGAATAGAATGGAATGGAGAGGAATGAAATGTTATTGAAT
>NW_007098287.1:0-536 GCF_000164805.1 Carlito syrichta | reverse complement strand
CTAGTTGGATAATAAGGTTGCCAACAGACTTAATTAGTTAGCTAACGAGTTAGCCAGCTGACTTAACTAGTTGGCTAATGAGGTAGCCAGTGGCTGAACTAGTTGGCTAACTAGTTAGACAGCAGACCCAACTAGTTTGCTAAGGGGCTACCCAGCTGACTCAACTAGTTGGCTAACGAGTTAGACAGCAGACCTAACTAATTGGCTAAGGAGCTACCCAGCTGACTCTACTAGTTGGCTAACAAGTTGGACAGCAGACACAACTAGTTGGCTAAGGAGCTACCCAGCTGACTCAACTTGTTGGCTAACGAGTTAGGCAGAAAACCCAACTAGTTGGCTAAGGAGCTAGCCTGCTGACCCAAATAGCTGGCTAAAGATCTAGACAGCAAACTCAACTAGGTGACTAACGAGGAGGCAGGTGTATCTACTAGTTGGATAATGAGATAGCCAGTTGAATCAACTAGCTGGTTGAGGAACTAGCCAGCTGACTCAACAAGCTGGCTAATGAGCTAGACAGCTGACTAGACTGGTGACTT
>NW_007098286.1:0-583 GCF_000164805.1 Carlito syrichta | reverse complement strand
TTTTTTTTTTTTTTTTTTTTTTTGAGCAGGAGTCTCACTCTGTCGTGCAGGCTGGAGTGCAGTGGCACAGTCACGGCCAGCTCAGCCTCGACCTGCTGGGCTCGGGCAATCCTTCCGCCTCAGCCTTCTATGTAGCTGGAACTACAGGTGTGCATCACCACACCTGGCTAATTTTTTTAAAATTTACTGTAGAAATGAGGTCTTGCCAAGTTGCCCAGGCTAGTCTTGAACTCCTCAGCTCAGGCAGTCCTCTCACCTTGGCTTCCCAAAATGCTGGGATTACAGGTGTGAACCACTGCGCCCAACCTCACAATTTTAAAAAATAAAGAAAAAATGGAAATAGTATGATTTCTAATCTATACTGGGAATGTTCTGTTTCTTGATCTGGGTGTTCACTACATGGGCACACTCACTTATTCTTTATAATTTCTGTCCTTTTCTATATGTTTATTTACCTCAGTAAAGTTTGTAAGATTATTGTTTCTTTTCTTTTTTTTTTTTGAGTTGGAGTCTCACTCTGTCCCCCAGTCTGGAGTGCAGTGGCCACTCCTGGCCACGGCAGCCTCGACCTGCTGGGCTCTGG
>NW_007098285.1:0-564 GCF_000164805.1 Carlito syrichta | reverse complement strand
GGGCGTGTGCTTGCGCGGGGACGCGGCCGAGCCCAGGCGGGGGCTCCGCCGCATACTGACCCAGGGCCGCCCCTCACGGACACCAAAGTCGCCGCCGCTGTCGCCAAGGCCCTCGGCCCTCCAGCTGCTGCGCCCGGCCGCGACCCCACGGACTCTGCCTGCGGCCCGCAGGCCCCGCGGCGGGACCCAACCCTCCGGACTGTGACGTCATAGAGGAGCCCAAGGTCTCCGCGGAACGCCGCGACCGGGCGTCACCCGGCCAGTCACGATGTCACCGGGAGCCATGGCAGTCTCTCCTGTTCGTTCAGACTTTTTCTTTTTTTAAGAGACAGAGCCGGGCGCGGTGACTCACGCGTGTAACCCCAGCACTTTGGGAGGCAGAGGCGAGAGGATTGCTCGAGCCCAGGGGTTCCGGGCGAGCCTGGGCCACCTCGAGACCTCGTCTCTACAATAAAAAATAAGTTTTTAAAAAGTGCCCGGGCTCGGTGGCTCGGCCTGTAATCCCAGCACTTTGGGAGGCCGAGGCGAGTGGATTGCCTGAGCCCGTGGGTTCGAGACCAGTCC
>NW_007098284.1:0-560 GCF_000164805.1 Carlito syrichta | reverse complement strand
TACATATATACAATGGAATATTATGCAGCCATAAAGAAGGACAAATATATGGACTTTGCAACAACTTGGATGGATTTGGAGTTGGTCATACTGTGATAAATCACAGAAACAAAGAACAGAGTTCCATATGTTCTCACTCATAAATGAACCTTGCACAATTATATGCTATAAGAAAGCAATTGGCAGTAGTGGGAACTGTCAGGGGAGAGGTGGGGTGGGATTGGCAGTTGAGGGAAACTGCAAAGGGAGGGAGGGAGGGGCATACCTCATCAACAAGGGTACTTGCAGGATCAATGTTTATATACCTAACCCTGAAATGTACCCCACATATTTATAACAGAAATTAAAAAAAAAAGAAAAAATTTTTTTTTAGAATCTCTGAATAATCTTTGTTTTGTTTGAGTTGGAGTCTTACTCTGTTGCCCAGGTTAGAGTGCAGTGGCACACTCATGGCCACCCCAGTGTCAACCTGCTGGGCTCCGGTGATCCTTCCACCTCAACCTTCCAAGTAGCCAGAACTACAGGCGCGCACTACCACGCCCGGCTAATTTTTTATTTAT
>NW_007098283.1:0-557 GCF_000164805.1 Carlito syrichta | reverse complement strand
GGCAGGTTTTGTTTGGGAAAGGCCAAATAGCCCAAAGACTAGCCATTTAATGGATATGCAGAAAGAGTGGCTAATTCACAGGCTTATCTGAAGTTGACGGTTTACAATCCTACAGTTCCTGGAAACTATTTGTTCTTTGAAAAATCTGATTTTGCTGAGTACAACCTTGTAGGATTCCAAAAAAAAATATGTAATCACTCAACACGACCCCCCTCCCTTACCTAAACGAAGTTATAAAACCCCACGTCTCCTGTTCTGGGGTGCTCGAGCTTGATTTGGATGCATGAAATTCTCGGGCCTACTGTGCTGTGTTAGCCAACGTAATAAAGTGGCACTTCCTATAATAGTCTCGGTGTCACGATCTCTCTTTTTTTCCTGCTACATTACAGCTGCCTCTTGTTTTTGGTGCCCTGGCCTTGTTGGTTCTCTGAGCTGATGCTTGGTCTACTTATTGTTTGTCCACCCCTGCTCTAATGAGCTCTTGGGTTGCATCATATGATTCTTGCCCTTTCACCTACAAAATGCCTGGACTTCGCTTTTTTTTTTTTTTTTTTTTT
>NW_007098282.1:0-574 GCF_000164805.1 Carlito syrichta | reverse complement strand
TCCTTCTTCTCCTCTATGTCTCTCCTTCTCATTTTCCTCCTCCTTTCTCCATCTTTTCTCCTTCTCTCTCTCCTCTCTCCCCTCTTCATCCAATTCACCTTCTTCTTCTTCCTGCTCCTGCTCTTCCTTATTCTTCTGCAGAGACAGGGTCTCTACACACTACCTAGGCTGGTCTCAAACTCCTGGCCTCAAGCAATCTTCCAATCTAGGCAGACCAGTGTGCTGAGGTTACAAGTGAGGGCCTTAGTGCCTAGCTGATGTTCCTTCATTTTTTTACAACACGGAGATCAACACACCCCTTAGGCTCACACTTCAGGAATTCCTGATGATATGCCCTGAGTGATACCTAAAGAATGGAGAGTTGTTTATTGCACCCAGGTTTCTTTTTTATCTTTTTTTTTCTTTTTTGAGTTGAAGTCTCACTCTGTCACCCAGACGGGAGTGCAGTGGCCCCTCACGGCCACCACAACCTAGAACTGCTGGGCTCTGGCGATCCTTCCACCTCAGCCTTCCAAGTAGCTGGAATTACAGACATGCGCTACCACGCCCAGCTGATTTTTTGATTTATTGTAGA
>NW_007098281.1:0-673 GCF_000164805.1 Carlito syrichta | reverse complement strand
ATTTGGGAAGGGGCGCCGGGGGGCGACTGCCCACCCCGCTCAGGGCCCCCGCCTCTCCGCAGACGCCCCTGGGCCCTGACTTCAAGGGCTGCCTCATCCGGCGGAGCCCCGCGGGGACCTACTCCCTGGTTGGCCTCGGCCGGCCCCACGGCAGTCTTCGCGAGCTCCTGGCGGCCTGCTGGGACGGCGGGCTGCACGTGGACGGGGCTGCGCTGACCCTCACCTCGTGCTGCTTTCCCAGGTCCAAAGGTGGGTGAGCCCCCGTGCCCCGCGAGCAACCTGGGGCCCCGGTTTTCATATCTGTGGCACCTCCCACGTGGTGGCAAGTGACAGAAACTGCAGGCCACAGTGGCTTGGGGAAGACAAGGTGATGCGTGGGCTTTGGGTTAGAGCACGGCCTGCAGGAATAGCTGAATCCAGGCACGCCTGGGGCCCCGGGGGGGGCTAGCACTTGGTCTCTCTGCAGCTCTCGCCTGCACCTCCGGCTGAATTTCACTCTCAGGTAGACCCTCTGGGGGACAGTTCCGAGGTGCGAGTTTGCTGGAGGGTCCTAGAATCCCTGGGAGGCTGAGTCGGGCTGCCCACCATGTTGCCTGCCCACGGGCCCCTGCCCTCTGCCTCACGTGCCCGCTCTCCTGGGACCTCCCGGGGTCTCCTTCCAAAGAGACCACGG
>NW_007098280.1:0-569 GCF_000164805.1 Carlito syrichta | reverse complement strand
CAGGCTGGAGTGCAGTGGCATGCTCACGGCCACCGCAGCCTCAACCTGCCGGGCTCAGGCAATCCTTCCACCTCAGCCTCTCAAGTAGCTGGAACCACAGGTGCGTGCCACCACGTCCAGCTAATTTTTCGATGTATAAGTTGCCCAGGCTGGTCTTGAACCCATGGGCTGAGACAATCCTCTTGCCTTGGTTGTCCAAAGTGCTGGAATTACAGGCTTGAGCCACTGCGCCCAGCCGAGGATGGGCATTTCTACCTGCCAGCCTGCTGCCTCCTCGCTAACCGAGGGCTGTTCTGCCAGAAAGCCCCCCGGGAATCTGCCGGAAACGCCCAGAGAACCCCAAGGAACTCGCTGAGAACTCCCAGGGAAAGCCCCCGGGAACCTGCTAGGAACCTCTAGGGAACCTATCGAGAACCCCAGAGAACCCACTGGGAACCTGCCAGGAACCCCCAGGGGACCCAATGAGAACTCCCAGGGAACCTGCTGGACATGCCCAGGGAAGCCCCAGGGAACCCATGCTCCTGAGCAGACACCTGCCCCCGGCTTCCTGCCACCTGCCGGGGACACCT
>NW_007098279.1:0-570 GCF_000164805.1 Carlito syrichta | reverse complement strand
TGCGTTGGAGCCTCACTCTGTCGCCCGGGCTGGAGTGCAGTGGCACGCTCCCGGCCACTGATCTTTCCGCCTCAGCCTTCCAAAGTAGCTGGAACGACAGGCACGCGACACCACGCCCGGCTAATTTTTTTTAAATGTTTTGTAGAGATGAGGTCTTGCTATGTTGCCCAGGCTGGTCTCAAACTCCCGGACTCAAGCGATCCTCCTGCCTCGGCCTCCCAAAGTGCTGGGAGGACAGGCATGAGCCACTGCGCCTAGCTAAACAAGCAGTCTGCGTAGTTTAAAAAGCAAAACCAGTCAGAGTTCTAGCCCTCGGAGGCTAAAACTCATTTATCCAACAAGTATTTATGGACAGCCTTCTATATGCTAAGCATTGAGCTGATACATTGTCAAGTGAGGGGAAGTCGGGCTGTAGGAACCTAATTATTTAGGGGAAAAAAATCTATGAAGAGAATAAATTATGTTTAAAGCATTAATAATGGTCACGAGACAGTGGTCGTGTTTTTCCTTCTCAATTTTTTTTTTTTTTTTTTTTTTTGAGTTAGAGTCTCACTCTGTCGCCCAGGCTGG
>NW_007098278.1:0-609 GCF_000164805.1 Carlito syrichta | reverse complement strand
TCCACTCACCTCAGCCTCCCAAAGGCGCGGGGTGACAGGCTGAGCCACCGAGCCCGGCTCGGCCCCAACTTTCAAGTTTGCTTCTCGGCAAGCTTTCCTTGGCACTTACCTTCTCCAGGTCGCCGGCCCTCCCAGAACTGCATTCCCGGCGCAGACCCACCTTTACAGTCCTCCTGGGCACACAGTGGACCGGACGCTCCACTCACCCCCAAGGATGAGAGGCTGGGGCAGGGCAGCTGAGGCGCGGGCAGGGCTGGTGGAGGGGATGGCTGCAACGCGCCGAGTCTTCCTACATACTGAGCACTCCACACATGGTCACTCGTGAACCCTCGTATTTTCCCCCATTGTGCAGAAGAAACTGAGGTGCAGGGAGATGAATCAAGTTGCCAGGGTTAGGGAGTGTGACAATGAACTCTGTGTGTGTGTGTGTGTGTGTGTAGTTCTGACCCTGAATGAGTTTTGGGCGTCCCCCGGAAGGATGATGCTGCTGAGTGGGCCCCTCTCCCTACCTGCCTCAGACCCCTTTGCCCCAGAAACTGCCCAGCTTCCCTGATCCGGAGGTTCTGAACTCGGGGGGGGGGCCGGGACACACACACACACACACACATA
>NW_007098277.1:0-562 GCF_000164805.1 Carlito syrichta | reverse complement strand
GGATTGCCTGAGCCCACAGGTTCGAGACCAGCCTGGGCAACTTGGCAAGACCTCGTCTCTCCAATAAATCAAAAAATTAGCCAGGCATTGTGGCATATGCCTGTGGTTCCAGCTACTTGGAAGGCTGAGGCAGAAGGATTGCTTGAACCCAGCAGATCGAGGCTGCGGTGTCTGGGAACATACCGATGCCTTCCAGCCTGGGTGACAGAGTGAGACTCCTACTCAAAACAAACAAACAACAACAACAACAAAAAACTTTGGTGGATTGGTGGGAGAAAAGGCGAGATTGGAGTATGTAAAAAAGAGAGGATTGGAGAAGGAAGATAGGTGGCACCCAGTGCCAATAACTCTTTTGAACAGTTTTTAAAAAGGGAAGGAGAAGCCGGGATTGGTGGCTCAGCCTGTAATCCCGCGCCTTTGGGAGACTGAGGTGAGTGGATTCCCTGAGCCCGCGGGTTCGAGACCCACCTGGGCAGCGAGACCTCATCTCTACAAAAAAATAAAAAAATCAGCCGGGCGTGGTAGCGTGCGCCTGTAGTTCCGGCTACTGGGAAGGCTGAGG
>NW_007098276.1:0-544 GCF_000164805.1 Carlito syrichta | reverse complement strand
GCCCA
This sequence comes from Carlito syrichta, assembly GCF_000164805.1. Taxonomy (NCBI): domain Eukaryota; kingdom Metazoa; phylum Chordata; class Mammalia; order Primates; family Tarsiidae; genus Carlito; species Carlito syrichta. The sequence goes on along the minus strand of NW_007098276.1, from coordinate 539 downwards.
GGAGGGTCTCAAACCCGCGGGCTCAGGCAATCCACTCACCTCAGCCTCCCAAGGCTCGGGATTACAGGCTCAGCCACTGAGCCTGGTTTATGTCTGGCTAATTTTACTTAGCACCATGTTTTCAAGTTTCACCCATGTAATAGCATATATCACTACTTCATTCCTTTTTTTTTGAGTAGGGATCTTTCTGTGTCACCCAGGCTGGTGGGCAGTGACATGACCACAACTGACCGCAGCCTCCACCTCCTGGGTTCAGGCGATCTTCTCACCTTAGCCTCCCAGATAGCTGGGAATACTAGGCGTGTGCCACCACGCCTGGCTAATTTTTTGATTCTTTGTAGAGACGGGTCCTGGCTATGTTACCCAGGCTGGTCTCGAACTCCTGGGCTAAAGCCCTTCTCCCGCCTTGACCTCCCAAAGTGCTGGGATAATAGGCATGCGCCACCATGTCCAGCCTCCTTTTTAAGGCAGAATAATATTCTGTTGTATGGATATGCTGCATTTTGCTTATCTTTTTTTTTTTTTTTTTTTTGAGTTGG
>NW_007098275.1:0-555 GCF_000164805.1 Carlito syrichta | reverse complement strand
CCCGGGCTGGTCTTGAACCTGCAGGCTCAGGCAATCCACTTGCCTCGGCCTCCCAAAGTGCTGGGATTACAGACTGAGCCACCAAGTTCGGCCTCAAGAGGTTTTATAGCTGACAAGTGGTAGTCTGAAAAAGAAGAGAGGAAACAATAAATTTTTTAAGAACCCTCAGAAATGAAAATCATGAATTTGCAGAAAAGAGTTCATGGAGTGTTCATCACAATGAGTGTAAAAAGACATACAGTAAATTCTATCATGCAATTTCAGAATACTAGGGAACAAAAGGAAAATTAAAACTTTCCAGAAAGAAAGAAATTAGTTACATACAAATAATTGGAAACTAGAGGGCAATGAAAATATACCTCCAAAATTCTGAGAAAATGATTTTCAATCTAGAATTCCCTAGCTGGAAAAACTGTCAATCAAGTGTGAAGGTAGAATAAAACCATTCTGGATTTATAAATATACGTCCTATACATTCTTTTTTTTTTTTTGAGTTGGAGTTTCACTCTGTCGCCCAGACTGGAGTGCAGTGACTGCTCCCGGCCACCGCAGCCT
>NW_007098274.1:0-575 GCF_000164805.1 Carlito syrichta | reverse complement strand
TTTTTCGCTACGGCGCGGGGTCCCGCGGCAGGACAGAGTCCAAATTCCGCCGCAGTCGCCCCCTCTAGAGTGACCCGGGCGGAGGGAGCGCCAAATGCGGCCGAGGCGCCTCTGCGTGCGTAATCCACATCGCGCTGGACTAAGCCGAGCGAGGGCCTGGACGTCTCGGGGATGCGGGGTTGGGAGGTGGGTGGACGGCCCCTCGACGGAAGGTGGGGGCTCCCCGCCCGTGGCTTCCCTCCGGGCCTGCCTTCGCTCCGGGACTCCCTGCCCGCAGCGCCCGGAACGCCCGTTTTCGGCCTCCGGGCCTCTCCTGCCCTCCTGGCCTGGGGCTTCCGCAGGAAAAGGGCCCTAGAAGAGGCTTTCTGGGGTGCAGTGACTTCCCTATCACACCCCAAGACGTGCTGCCCACAGAGGAACTTGGGCGCAGGCGGGCCCTGGAATCCAAAAAGTCAAACCAGAAGGCAAATCGCTAGCCTTGTCTGGGGATGGGGGCTCTCGAGGGGGAGGGGGGGCGACGGCCTCGGGCTGGGACTCCGGGTCGAAGAGGCCTTGGCTGGTGCCCCCCACCCGCC